>NW_019268578.1:971759-1009411 GCF_002738365.1 Cucurbita moschata
AAAAAAAAAAAAAAAAAAAAAAAAAAAAAAAAAAAAAAAAAAAAAAAAATTTAAGATAGACATTTCATCCTGAATGTAGAACCTCTAAATATCAGATCATATAATTTACATAATTATGATTCTTTTCAAGAGCAGAAATCAAGATGAGATGATAGGAAACCCTTCTACATTTCAATATTGTTGCTGTCCAAAAGTACAAAGTCTACCAATGTATTATATTCAACTCAGGCGCTAATACCATAAGCTAATGAATGGCCAGAGGACAAAAAGAATGCCATCTTTCAGCAGTTCATGGATATCTACAGGGCAAAATTTTTCATCCATACTAAAGAGGTTACAAATCTTTAATGCACTGTTTAGTGTCTGGTAATGGTAATAGGCGATGATTGATAGGTCTTACTCCTTGCTTAAGCCAACGGTTCAAGAGGAATGTTTCTAATTTCCTTACCTGCGAACAGAAAAAATCACAGAATAGAGTGAACAATGGATCGGCATCTCTAGTGGTCACGTAGTAATATGAATGCATACTGATAAAGTAGGACCAATGATGGTGGTCATATTTGGATGTCTATTATTCTACGTTATCAAAAACCATCAGTGGTAGGCTGAAAGGTTAGACCAAGTAAACCGGCAACACACCAAACTTGAACAACTCTAAGCAACTGTAAGGGCTGGGATGAGATAGGTGAATTTTCATTCTGACTTGTGTCAATTTGTACAAAACAAAAACTTCGGATAGGTTCACATGTTGGGAAAAAAATAGTGGCAGTTCAACCCAAACCAACCCAATACAAATAAATAATATTCTAACCTCTTAACTTTTTCTAACCACCCAAGCCCACCGCTAGCAGATATTGTCTTCTTTGGGCTTCCCCTTTTGGACTTCCTCTCAAGGTTTTAAAATGCGTCTACTAGAAAGAGGTTTCCACACCTTTATAAGAAATATTCGTTCTTCTCTCCAACCAATGTGAGATCTCACAATTCACCCTCCTTGGAGGTCCAGTGCCCAGTGTCTGGCTCTGATACCATATGTAACAGCTCAAGTCCACCGCTAACAGATATTGTTCTTTTTGAGATTTTCCTTCCGGGTTTCCTTCCAAGGTTTTAAAACGTGTCTACTAGGGAGAGGCTTCCACGTCCTTATAAGGAATGCTTTGTTCCCCTCTCCAACCGATGTGGGATCTCCTGCAATTGGCCAACATAAGATTCATACCACAAGTACGTGTTCACACTTATCATGGCTCATGTGTCCTTTTTCCAATTCATTTTTGTTTAGCTACACAAAGAACCTCCAAACAATGTGTTCAGTAACGTTATTCACATCGGTAGATCTATCTCCCCCACTCTCCAGCCTCCCTTCTACCTCAATATCTCTCTCCACTACATATCTCACCGATTGTTCCTATCTCTCTCTTTGCTCTGGATCTTGCTCTTTGTTGGTATCTCTCTCCACTCGAGATCTCTATTCAATCATCTTTGATGCATCTTCTTGCCATCTGATTTCTCTCAACATAATGTTTCTTATCTGTCTGATGTCTAATCTCTCTCAATGCAATGTTTCTTATCTATCTTTCTGACGCGGGTGACTCATCTTGAAGAGGAAATCAAATTGCAGTAAAGCCAGCACTGCTTGAACTATCTCCTTCCAAAAGGTGTTTTCAACAAAATTCCAAATAAACAGGTTCGTCGTTCTGTCACCAGAATCACTGATGCTAGGTTTCTACACACTTTAGGCTTACTAATTACAAAGGCTCACACACAACAAAATTGAAAATTAAAATAATAACATAAATTGTTAACAAATGTCCCACATCATTCTCACGCCAACAACCTGATGACCCAACCCAACCCAACCACAATATTGGGTTGTTCTGGATGTTGCATTCAGTTTATTTGTGTAGGTTAACAGACCAACTCAAATTTTGAGGTTGGTCTACAAAACAACCATGAACTGACTCAACTCAACCCAAGCCATGAACACTCTAACTAGACAGGTAGGTACATTTGGGACAAGATTTCCACAGCCCTTTCCATGGGGCTTATGACCTTGAAGCAACATTTGGGCGAGTCGGTGACAAATCAATGAAAATAATAGTAATAGTGAAGGAAACTTAATAAAAGTTTTAAAAAGATTAACAATATTTGCATCTTCTTATACCCTAGATTTTCAACACATTAATTCCCTCAATAAATTGCAAGAGAAGAGAACAAAATGGTATATATATATATATATATATATATATATATATGTAGAAGGAGAAACCAACCTGCCTAACAACAAACGTCTCCCCAGCAATGCTCAAGGGTTCAGTTAAAATAGTCAAAAGACCATTACGGTTCCCAAAAACCACATCTGTGAATGGTCGATCACCTACCTGAGAAAAGATGGATTTCAACTTCTAAATAATAGCTTACCCAAAAAACCAAAGCATTCAAGCAGTTCACCTGATTCTTACCATAACAAGTTGGGAAGAAGTAAAACCAAAGTGTTTCTCGATTTCTTCAGCTGTACCAGCAGGCTTCTTCACCCCTACGTCAAAATACTTAGCAGTGTCTCATATGTGCAATGCAGAAATAACCTTACATACGCACTAAAAGTAATTAATCAGCCTAAATTTACGGTGTGTTCCATTATAAGCATTGAGCCTAACATTAGTTCATCATGTAGAAATCAATGATTTTTTTACACGACACTTCATCCATAAAATGGAATGAAGAAATCTCAAAGTCCAAATTCTCTACTTTTATGCACTAAGAGGTGGTGGTTAGCAATAAGACGTTCACCCACTAAAATGTTATAGCACGGGGATACAATATCTAAAGCCTAATGTTCAGCAACAGGAACAAAATTCAGCCTGCGTAAACAAATGTTACAGAAATAGAATTAAATATGGAAAATTTACACTCACTATGCCTTATAACTTTAATTCCAATCGACCCCTCGATCGCTTTAGCTTTTGAACCATCATGATCATACTCAGAAAGCCCTAGCGCATCAGATAACATGAGGGTAAATATTCACATTGAGGCCAAAAACAAACCATTAAGGCTATTGAAGCAAGCACATTGCTAACGAATTTAACCCATATTACCAGCAGAGTTGCTGAGCACCGCTACATTATGGCCAAAGACAGATTTACACTGTTCAAGTGAGGATTTGAGAGGAGCCCAAATTGTCTCAGAGTAAGGCGCGGTAATTGTATTGTCCTTATCAAATACAACGCCCTTGAAACCCCTTCTTTGCAGTTCAGCCCAATCAATGTAGCTCACATCAGGCACAACAACATGAGGTAGCGCCAAATGCCGGTCCTTCGTAATAACAGCTGCAGAAGAAACAATGCCTTCGATGTTTAATCTCTGACCAACTGCAGCTTTCAGGTTCGCCCACCACATGTTTGTCAAAAGTCCCTTGGCGTTTTTGGCGCCCTTTTTCTGATCCTCTTGACCCGGATCTTGTTTCTGATTATTAGTAGCTGGGTCTTCGTCCGCGGCGTTCTCAGAGTTGACTGACGAGTAGAATTGCTGAAAAAGCCTGTGGTTTCGAATCGGGTCGGGCTCGGCGTCGTGGGGGCTGTGGTTTTTGGTGCAACCGGTTGCTGGAGTTGGTGTAAAAGAGGGAACGCACAAATCATTGAATCGAGAACAATTGGTTACAAGGGAAATGGGAGAAAAAGATTTATGGTTTGTGGAGAGACGAGGTTGGTGGAATGGAATCGAACGAGGACAAGAGCAACTGGGCAGAGAAACCACAGAAATGGAATGCGTTATCATGTTAGTTCTTCGCGCTTGTGATATAAAAATCTGAATCTGTAATATAAAATTTGCTTGTGGGCTTCAAATGTGGAATCGGGCCTGACCTGATCCTTATGTAAAGCCCAAATGTTGAATGATCCCCTAAGCAATTCACACCAAGGGGGCCGAGTTAAGTTTTAAATAGTGCAATAAACTAGGGATGTCGGCGTTTGGGACAGCAAGTTTCGGTGTTGTCTTCAGCTCCATATTAGGGAGGTGAGTGAGGCAGTATGAAGTGAAGCAACAACCAGTTTTTACAGGGCAATTTGATGGCTTTCACTTTCGTACAGTACGAAACAAGGGGACAGCGTAGTCGTGTTGGGGTTTGGTTTCCCCATGGAAGAAGAGAGACAGACGCAGAAGTCAGAGAATGGTGGGAAGTGAAAATGGGAGTTGGGGTTTGGCAGTGAGAAGACGGTCGGATCCAGTAGTCCAGCAGTAGCAGTAGTCCAGTATTACAATTAATTCATTGTTGGGTGCGGATGGGAAGCATAAATGCATTGCATGTGTACCACTTGCTCCCTGCTTCTTTGCCTTTTGCCCCTTCAAACGCGCGCATACTTTCCTCTCCCACACCGCTAAAATCCAATCTTGGTCCCACTTTATGTACACAATTATCAAAGTTGGGCGCTGAAATCAGCGGCTGTCCTCCTTGTTGATGCAGCTCAAATCTCTGAAGACCTAACCTTCTATTCTCCTATCACCAATCATTCGTACAACAACCTGGTCCCTCTTTTTTGTTTTCTTTTTTTTTCTTTTTGTAAAAAGTTAGATTGTTTTGCATTTAATAATGATTAGGGGATGTGTTTTCCAAATAATTTGACATCTAAAACTATAATGTATGAATATTATTATAAGATTGCATATAGGAGACAATGAGAAGGGAAGGGTATTTGTTGGGCAACACAACCAAATCTCTCTCCCAATGCCCAATACATCCTTTCTTGCTTCCCTTCTTGGAACCATCACCATTATCAATACCCACTCTTTTTATTTACTATTTTACTCCTCTCATTCAATTTCATTTTTTATAAAATAAAGTATAATATTTGTAAATTTTTTATTTGGTCCTTTAGTTTAGTTTAATTAAAAAATTGAAGTGTATGATAAAGGCGAAATAAAGTCTTTTTTATATAATTATATTTTATTTATTTCGTGTATTGCTGGATGAATTGGGATTAATAATTAATTTACAGGAAAAGAAAAAAGAGAGTAAATTTTGGGGGCTCAAGGAGGTGGGGCTACTGATTGACGCCACGTGGCGACCATGCCAAGGCTACTGGATTAAGAGAGTGGGGAGGCACATGGGTGGCGTTGCCTTCAAGAAAATCATGTGATCACATGTGCTCTCTCTCTCTCTCTCTCTCTCTTTTTTCCTCCTCCTTTTCGTGGCCCCCATTTTCTATTTCTTCCTCTCTCTCTCTCTCTTACGTGTAACACCACGCGCCCCACTTCTTCTCCCTTGCGCTTTGGTCTCCATTTTCTTAATTTACTACAAATTTATTGACCAAGAATTCAAACATCTTCAATTTAATTTCAAAACTTTTAAATATTTAAATTATGTCTGCGGGTGAGATAATTATGTCTTCAACATCGGTTCCTGAAATATGGCTACATCTCTCACCTTTTGTAAGGTCCGACAGTTGTTGAATTTTATAGTACGTTCCAACAACCATGTCATATCATATATTTAATTTTGATGTATTTTCAAGTGAGATAATTGTGTATGACCCCACCTTGTGTTTGGTTGGGTTCTCAAATTCGTGCATTTATCAAGTGTTGGGAGATGAATTTGTTAACATTATTGAAGTGGTGAGGCAAAGCTAGTTTGAATTCTTTGAATTGGACACAAATAATAAAAACAGCATTTACTTCCCGCTCACAGGCATGAGGTGGAAGAAACTTCACTCGCGTACGGCGGCGGTTGAAGGCCACGAAAATCAAAAGCAGAGTGAGTTGGGGAGAAGGCCAAAAATGGTGGGCCACAGCTTCGTTGGCATTGACATTTCCAGAGCTCAACAATAATTTAACTCCCTTCTGCTTCTTCTTCTTCTTCTTCTTCTTCTTCTCTTCTTCTTCTCTTCTTCTTCCCATTCAATTCACACGCCTCTGCCATTCTCTTCTCTCTCTCCAGCTGTAGCCATGGGGAAATCCCAAATTCAAAGACTCAAACTCGCCATTCAGACCAAGCGAACCACCACTCCTCGCCATAAAGCCCTAATCCTCAACGCATTGCATAAATCTCCTCTCAATCGCAACGCCCGCCGCCGGAGACGCACAAAACCCACCCGCATTGCCTCCGGAAAAGCCGAGGAGAAGGAGGCCGTCGAACGGAAGATTCGCGCGTTGCAGACCATCGTCCCGGGAGGGGAATCGCTCGGAGTTGACAAACTATTCGAACAGACGGCGGAGTATATCATGAATTTGCAGCATCAAGTGAAGGCCATGAGAGCGCTGTCGAGCTTCTTCGAAAGCTTGGAGAAGGAGAAGAGCAAGTGCGGCGGAGGTTGAAGAAGATGAGTAACTCTTTTTTGTTTTTGATTTTTTTTTTTTCCTTTCTTGATTCGGTTAATTATTTTTTTCTTTCCATGTGAGAAAGATGGGACGCTTGATTCTCAGTCGCTCCATCTTTTCTCTTCTCTGTTAGTTGGGAGCAGAATTTGGAATCCTTTTGCCTGTTTATGATCATCATACTACTCTCTGCTAAATCAGTGTAGCTTTCTAATGAATACAAAATCAAATTCCACCTGGTGAGAGTTGAACAATGTCTCATTATTCCTCACCTTATGATCTTAATACCCATTAATGTCTCATCTACTGCACTTCACAACGCATCTGATTCCTTCATTCAGTTCTTACAATTTTTGGATTTTCTGAAAATAATTACAAATCTGGATTCACTCATCACTTACGCCTACCATTTTGGATCAATCATTGTTTGAAAACTAATTTACTTTCTTTTAGGTAAACTATCTATTGGTAAATCATTTTATTTTCGCGTTCATACTATTTATAGTACATTGATTCTGACTTGTTTTTTTTTTTATAAAATAGATTGAAAATAGTTCACTTTTTTCTTAATTTATTGTTGCTCTCATAATTTTCCATTGCTTTCAATTACTTTATTGGACGATTCTAATCTTTTATGATGCCAAAATATTGATCTCCATCAAAAGTTGAATTTCAGTGAGATTGTTGTTCATAAAAGCAATAACAACAAAACATAAATTAATACCAATCACCCATTTGGCATAAACCATGCAACCTCCTTCCAACTCCGAAAACTTTGCAAGTGTTCTAAGTTAGTAAAAGCTCAGCTTCCTCTTCAATGGCCAATTCAATATGGTGATGGTAAGTTTTGAGGTTTGAGATCCAATAAACGAACATAATCATGCTTTTCTTCCCTACTACAAAACTCTGGCAACTACAAGCATGGACCCTGCCATTGAGACAAACGAGTTTCGTGGATAAAATGGCATTCATCTTATCTACATGAAGTTGCTTCAAACTAAACACGAGAAACTTGTCTCTTCCTTCTAACTACTCAGCCAAATTCGAGTCATTGAAACATCGAAGAAACCCAAGTAAAATGTTTTATCGAAACTCCATGGACTAGATTCCTCAAAACACATGCTTCTCTAATACATTCTTGTCATACCGTACTCGACCATGCCAGTGTTTCTATGGGTGGTGGCAGTTGCAGCTGGAACGGCTCCAGTGTCATATTGAGTGTTTACCTGCACACGTGCAGCACGGTCATTGTTTCCCGCCTTGTGCAATCCTACACGTGCCATAAAAAAAGGATTTGAGAAAGCACCAGTAGCTGCTGTGTCGGATGTTAATTTGGCTGCCATTCCGCATTGAGGGGCTTGTTTGCATTGCAAGGAAGTGTCTTTCTCAGCCCCTGTTGTTGATGATTCTTCACTTTTGCCGCAAGATTGCTGGTAATAATATGTTGGATGGATAGCATGAGAAGGGAGGGCACTTCTAATTAACCTTCTTGGATCATAGGCATCCTTGGCGATACTTCCACTATCATATGGCATGACCGGGCCTGATATTCTTCCAGGCTCACCTAAACAAAGATACAAGATCAGCACAGGTGGATCCAACAGTAAGTTAGGGGGATCAGGCTGCTGGAAAGTAGACAAAACAAACATAGAATGGTACTCGAATAAGACCTTGAGTTGCAGCAATCCTCTGTGCAGCTGGATCTCTGTAATGCCGGTTGCTGTACGCCCCTGGTGGCACATATCGGTCTTTAAAAGAAGCAACATTCGATGTTGCTTTAGGAGGAATGGTATTCGACTGAACCGAAGACCTGGTAGCATGAGCGAAGAATTAGAAATCATCAGAATTGGGCATTCGCTCTATGGCTTAATAGGTGACATTTGAAGAAGCGTTGTTTACCTAGGAAGAGATGCATGCTTTCTTTCTAGAGGATAAGCTGGTCCACTTTTCCCTCCATTATCTTCAAGATGAGCAAATTGTTTTTTGAACTGATCGAGTGCACTGTGCAAGCAGAAACATGGACCAGAAGATCAGCGTCCGGAATATCCACTTACCAAATCAACATTCATCATTTGGAAATTGAAATAGAGAAGGCATTAAGGACCTTGGATAAAGAAAATTTGCTCTCTCAGTTCCATTTAAGTAGTCTTTCAGCAGTTGAGGATGGTATTCTAGTATCTCCCGGAATATCAGCTCGCGAATGTCGTCCTTTGTGACCTTTCTCCTCTCAAATTCAAACTCCACCTTTGAGATTGGCTGGCAAGAAGGTTCCCTCTCAACTTTTGCCAGCCCTTTAAAGTAAGGATCTGCCAATGCCTGATGGAAAATGCAATGTTTTCAACATGTTAGCACATGCAACTAATTTTGCTCTATATCATACTATAATTTAGTGGATAACCAAACGCTAGACAAATAAAGGCAAAGAGTATATAACAGAGGTAGTAAGACAAGAATGTATCTAGTCGAGCATGTAACAGCAGACCTCTTCTGCAGTAGGTCGATCCTTTGGATCAAACGCAAGCAATCGTTGTAGTAATTGCAGGGCTAGAGGATCCGCATTTGGGAACTTCTGTGAAAACGGAATGGGCTGCTTCTTCCTCATACTAGCTAAGTACCTTCTAGCCTTCTCATTTCTTACCTAAGGCAACACATTTGAAAGTTGACAGTCAAGAAAATTTTAAGCCAAAACATTAAAAAGATACAAAACTTCTCCACAACTATGCGTAATAAAAGGCCACTTACCCGAGAAATGGTATCTAATGAAGGCGTTCCAAGGAGATCTGTCATCAGATCAAGCTGATGAACAACATTTTTACCGGGAAAAATTGGTTTTCCAGTTAGTACTTCAGCAAATATGCAGCCAATACTCCAAATGTCAATGGCAGGAGTATACTACACCCAGACAAAAAATAGAAAGAGTTACGCGTAAAGAAGGAAAAAATAAGTCACGAAATGAGGAACATCGTTATCAGTCGTGAGTGGTGTAGCGGAATTAACAACTAACTAAACCATTTAAACCAAAAATCTCACTACGGCAGTATTGACTAATTTAGATCTATAGATAGTTGGAGATTCAAGATAATCTGATTACTTGTTTGGAAAACATCATATGAAGCTAGAAAAGTTAAGATAACAACATTGTTCTGTTCTCTATGTTCAGAAAATGTCATCAAGACAAACCTTAGAGAAGAAAGAACCACATAGCTCTGGAGCTCTATACCATCTGGTAGCAACATAGTCCTGCAAGTAACATCACATTCTATAACCTTCGCTCTCTACATATATATCCAGAATCTCTATGATATTGAACATGACATACTAGTAAATCAATTGGCCTACCGTCCAAAATATTGTTGTCGGGGTGTCACTGAAAGCAACTCTAGCCAATCCAAAATCACATATTTTGAGTTTGCAATTTGCATTTGCCAATATATTCTTTGGTTTTAAATCCCGATGGTAGACATTTGCTGCAGTAATGTAGATCAAAATCAGATAGTTTACACATTATATCCAACCGCTACCACACTTACTCCAGACAGCATATCTCCACAAGAACAGAATTCAAAAGATATGACAACAGAAAAGGCTATATATGCTGTATGAAAAACAAAAAAAACATCCCATCTAGCTTAAATGACAGTGGGCCAAGAAATTAAAATCATCACAACAGCACTCCAGCTCAACAAAAAGTGTAGTAAAGTGTCAATGCAATACAATATCCAAGCACCTGCGTGAATATATTTTAGTGCACGGAGTAGCTGATAAAGGAAAAATTGATAGTGCTTTGTTGTTAAATCATCATTAGCCTTGATCACTTGATGCAAATCTGATTCCATCAACTCAAACACAACAAAGATATCTTTGAACCCCCTACGAGAAGGCGGTAGCATAATGTGTTTGATTTCAACAATATCGGGATGACGTAGAAGTCTGAGCAGCTTTATCTCACGAAGAATACGAGCAGCATCCGATAGGTGTTCAAAAATATCATTTATCTTCTTTATTGCCACTTTTTCATTAGTGAGAGTGTCGACAGCTGAACAAACCACTCCATAACTCCCCTTCCCAACAACTTCCTGAATTTTGAATCTGTTAGCATCGCCATATTCAGAGAAAAAGTCCAACTCTGCAGAATCCTGTCACACAAACACCATCTACGTTAAGATACACGATACTTCATAAATTGAAACAGCCGACAAGCCAAGAGAGTTGAAAATTTGAATGAAAATTTTGGGTATAACTTTCCAAGGACATCAGTAAATGGTATAGGATACACCACAAACCAGGAAAAGGACGAAGAAATGGCATCAAAATGAATAGAATAGAAGGAAATGACATCTATCCAAGGCTGCAAATTCAATATTTCACATGCATAGTCGATCCCTTCAATCAAAACCCAACCTATAAACTCCTATAACACGTGTTTTTAACTTCAGATTCATGTTGAAACTGTCGTATACTTCCATCCAAATGCCTAAACTAGAAGGTATTTGACAAAAAAATTGCATCAGACAGAAACATTTATCAAACTTTGGGGGGAAAAGAACCAACGCAGTAGAGAAGATTCTAACAAAGAGAGTTAAAAGTTCACCTTCTTACGGTGATTGGTCTGCATTTCCCTAAACTCTCAAACCCAACTTCGTCGAGAACAGTGAATACAAAATCTGAAATCAAGTTCAGCACCAAAACAGAAAACTTCGATTCTTAATTGACTAAAAGAAGACTCAACCGCATTTTCCCCACCTACCCCTGCTCCGGATCACAAACCCACAATCCCTCCTTATGCTCCTTCCCGAATCCTCCACGGAACATAATAAAATTACCCGAATCAAATCCCTCATACACTTCCCTACCTGCAATCCCAAAACCTGAACCAGAAACTCAATCACCGACCCAGAACAACCAACACCACCGGCTACCATAAAGTAACCAAAATCAGATCGAGTATGGAAACTTTTAGCATTCCTACTGGATGAATGCCCTAAACCCAACTGCTGAACGATGAAGAAGCAGGTAATAAAGACGAGAACAGGGAAATCGGAGATCTACAGGCGGCTTACAGGAAAGAAGAAGAGAGTTGGGGAAAGGAATAAGCGCGGAAGGGAGGAGTAGAGGGAGAGGGTGGGATATATAAACAGGATAATTTTAATTCAAAAAGCAGAAATCTAGGAGACCCTCTTCCTTTTTTTCGGCTTTTTCAATCCCTTTGCTTGCAATTATCAGTGGCATCTTTTTTACTCTTCTTTAGGCTCCGTAGATTCGTAGCCGAGGACGTATGGATAAGGATGGATGGGCGGTGGAAATACCAGGTGGATTGATTTCAGGAGAACATACATCATGGGAATCAACAATCTTCGCCAAACAGAATCCTAAATATGTATGAGAATCCACAATGGTGATCCTCCAAATTTATTGCTCCAAGTCCCCTTATTAAATAATAGGGTTTTAAAAACTATAAGAGATATATCTCTCCTAAATGATCTAGAAACCCAATCACATGAACAATATTTTGAACCAGAGTTCGACTCATATACATTGCAAAATTTACGCTAAGAATTTAGCTTACTCAGGCTATATCCGAATTCACGTATTATTTAACCTAAATCATCCAAACATTAGGGGTTTAAGCTATCAATTCAAAGGAGCAATCGACAAAAGCATGTGGGCAACTTGGAAATCAACGGTGGGCGAGATTTAGCGGCCCTCAAAGCTTTCCCCACTCAATAATTGGCTTGCATCATCTTTCCCACTTTACACTGTAAGAATTTTATAATTACAAGTCCCTTTTTCTTTTCTTAGTTCAACTTAGACCTTAATTTCTATCAGGATTAGCATATGATTTATGGGCATTGTCGTTTTCAGTCTTATCATGCAGCATTTTGATTATTCTTTGACCACTCATCTAACAATGTGGAATAGGTTACCATATTGTGACAGGTAAAAAGGTCATATGAAACAAAATTTCCACCAGCCTCCTTATTTTTATTTTTAATTCATATTCATAGTTTTCAATATAACATGTTGGGTGAGAATTTGAACCTCAAATCTCTTAATCCAGAGTCTATGCCTCAATAGGGAACACTTTTCTTTTCCCCCAAGTATTATTGTCGATACGCTTCATATTCGCATGATTGAAGTCACATCAATAAGTAATGTATTCAAATCATCAAAGCATCAGCAATGGAAGCTGCTAGACTCAGAACTTCAAAAGGAGCTTTATCAGATATGGCTTTGACTGTGTGAGGGCAGGAATCTGTGATCCAGAAGTGAGAAAACGCTATCTCCAGACCTTCAGAAACAACGCCCAAATAGAAATTAGCATACTTGGAAGTCCATGGGATTAAGACTATGCATGGAGGGAGACTTCAAGCACTTACCATTCTTGTGAAGGAATCGATTCCATGATTGCTTTGGGAAAACACCATGAGTAACATATGCGCTAACCTTGGCCGCACCGTGAGCTGCTAAAACTTTCTGATTACAAAGTAAGCAGGGCTATTAGAATGCAGTAGGCACACTCAACAATATGTTTGGCCACAGGTTTCTCAGCTTGCAGCTTGACCATGGCCTTGTAGAAAAATAATAATAGCCAAAGTAGAAAATGGGCATGCTTCTAATAATTGTGTGCAGAAATGACATTGTAGAATAAAATCTTCATCAATGATGTTCGTGTAAAAGGAACTTTTTGTAGCTCACTTATTTGCTATAATGAGAATCCTGTCACTAGACGAGGAAAATTGATGGCATTTGATAACATATTCTGTAAGACCTTTGTCATGAGAATGCTCTGCCAATTCACAATGATTTACAACTACAAATGCCTGTAGTCTACTCAACTATCATATGGTATGAAATCAATTAGGTTGGAACTTCAATGAGATACTTCTTATGCCAGCAGTTTTGGTACAACCAAGTAAGAGATGGAGAATTGAGTTTAAATGATCTTTCTGCACTTGTTTGATGAAATAGTAGGTGTTAGGAATCACAGATCTCTACAATGGCATGATATTGTTCACTTTGAGCATAGATTCTCATGGCTTTATTTTTGAATTCCCCAAAAGGCCTCATACCAATGGAGGTAGTGTTCCATACTTAGAAACCCATGATCTATCCTATAATTAGCCGATGTGGGACTCCTCTCCCAACAATCCTCAACAGTATGTAGCAGGATAGGGACCAGATGTATACCTGGCACTCAATCAAGGTTCCTCCAGATTGTACCAAATCATCAACGATAACAACGTGACAACCAGCAGGGACTCCTTCCTTGATCCGCACTATCCTTTTGTCTTCTTCCCGAACTTTTGTACAGATGACCTGCCATTCGTTGACATCAGATTTTAGACTGTTAAGAGAAATGTACTCATAAAATTGTAGTTTTTAGATAAATTCCAACTAACCACAGGATAGCCATCGAGTTGCTTGTGGAATCGTTTCCAAGCTCCATCATCTGGAAATGCTATAACTACCTGAGATAGCAGGATTAATCACGGGCAGTGTAAAAGAAAAAGGAAATTTTTAGAGCTCTGAACTGCATACTCACATTGTCAGCATCAGGAAGTTGGCGCAGACGTTGCTTCAGGAGTGGAATTCCAGTTTCAAACAAAGGCAAAACATTATCCCCAAAGTAAAACCTTTCCTGCATTGAAATGGAAATTGATATAAAAGATGATACAGATGAGATGGAAATTGGCATGAGATGAAGAGATGCAGATGTCGGAGGATTCTCCCAGGCTAAAAGTTAATTCATGGCCAATTATAGACCATAAATCCAATGAATAAAAACAGACCTGCAAGGCATGAATATCATAGATAACTACGCTTGTTGGGCCACCTCTTGAAATAGGGATATTTGATAAGATCCGGGCCATGGTAAATGCTGTTGCAACATCCCCTTCTTCTTCCATTCGCTCAAAGGAGCCAGTAGGAAAGAAGGGCAATACCAAGGTGAATGAAGCAGAAAAAAGCCTGGGGAGATTGTATATGACTGATATCTGTTCAAAGATGGCTCCTGGGTGGCTGAAAGATGCAAGGAATGCTACATGATTCCCGCGTAGATCTTGAGCATTGTTTATATAAATATTTGGAAAACCATCATCAAACGTCCTGTATATAGATAGTGTGAACAATAGTAAGATTATAGTAGTTACAAAAGAAAGACAACCTGGAGCAGTTTATAACTTGACATATTAACAGAATGAGGTACAAAGAAAACATTAGGCATAACAACGATTAGCCAAGAATTGAAAGGTTGCAATTATAGGACACAGATATGGCAGGATACAAAGACAGAATCCGAAATACCAGCTTCCACAAAATTACTCTGTGGCATACAGGTAAACAGGTGATAGATGATGAAATGGCAGTCTCTTGCCAGTGCTATTTGCTGATCCGGATTAAAGATACCTAGTTCCTGGCATCATCAATTCGTTTTCCCGTTTTCGTTACTAAATGTCTAGATAGCTTGTCTTTTTATGGTTAAAACCAGCAAGAATGTGAGTGAGACACAAGTAGAGACATTGAGAAAGCGATGAAAGTAGTAGGATTGTGGTTGTAGAACAAGAACAGAAGAGAGCAGTTGTAAAGGAAAGTGAAGTAGTTGAAGTGAGTGAAGATTCGAAACAAGGTAACGAAAGGTAATGGTAAGATAAGAGTAGGTGAATGATGAAGATTGGGGGGAAAAAGGTGGTGGAAAGAAGAGTATACATACAACAAGTAGAAGAAGTAACAGAAAATCAAAGAACGCAGTGAAGAAATTTGTATTGATGGTGGAGTAATGAAACGGAAAAGGAAAAGGGAAGGACCTCCATTTGATGGTTTGAAGAGTGATGGAATCGGATTGAGCAGCAAGTTTGTGGGCAAGTTCTTCGCATTCCGCGCAGTAGAAGAGAAGGACGTGCTTCTTCGCCGGATTTGCCATAGATTCTCACACCTCAAACCGCAGACCTCCGCCGGAAGGTTGCTTTCACTTCAAGCAGAGAGAGAGAGAGAGAAAATATAGAATTTGATTGGTGGGACCCATCCGTTTCCCAGTTGGAATAACGCATTTCTCGCCCAGAAAATAAGAAAAAAGAAAAGAGAAGAACCATTTTTGTTGCTCCACCCGCTTCCACCAATCATCTCATCACTTCATTTACAAAGCTTATTTCAAGGTTAGTCGGCGTAGAAAAGGAGAGTGGTTGACGAACTAGGAATCCAATTGGGAGTCCTGGTCTTGGCGATTAGGTTCACTTTCCCAAGCAGATCCGAGGCAATCAAACTCCAATTCCTTCCTTTCTGGGTTTGGATTTGGGGCGTGACCCATCTTAGTTGGGTTTGGTTCACCACGTTTGAGCCCAAAAGAAAGCACCAAAATGGACCCACCTGAAGTACCAATTTTCATAGAGAGACGAAAAGGGCAGTTCCCACTAAATTGCATTGGGAAGTTGCCACTTCCTTTTTTGTTTCTTGGGCTTTTGCAGCATAGCCCCCCAATCAAATTTAATAACAATCACAATGTAAACTGCAGAACCAGACCGCAATGAATGCACAGCAGACAATGTTGGAAGACTCCGAAAATTTTAATTTTAAATTTTAATTTCAAATACGATTCTGTTATGCTTTCGTACATTCTGACCTAAAGGGTGCGTACAAATTGTCAAATAACAGATAATATTGAGAGGGTTTTGTGTTCACCCACGGTTTTGGAATTCCTATGCCCTCTTCCCAACGACAGCCGTAAACAGAGCAGAAATAAATAGGGAAATTTAAGATTTTGTACCAACCAAAATTACTCCAATACATATAAAAAATGGTCACCTAATGCTAACATATTTTGATACCAACGCCACATCCAAATAATATACATAAATCAATAATAAAAGAGAGAGAAAATGATGAGCATTGAATAAGCCCTCCCACTCAATTTTCAACGCTGAAACAAACTGGAACCCCCCTCCCTATAAATACTCTCCAAACCCTTCATCTTCTTCATATACCAGAAACTTAAAAAACGTGTCCATGGCTGTGTTCCCAAGGCTTCTTTTCAACCTCATGCAACGTGTTGTCCACCAACTCTTACCCAACTCTTGCTACACAGCAGCCAAGAAGGTGAAACAATATGGCTTCTTTTTCAAACCCCCATCTCTCAGAACCCCCCACCCACCCTCATTCTCTCTCTACCCCCACGTCTCCAAATGTAGCCTCCAAGATAGAGCTTCCCACACTCTTGTTTCCGACTTCCATGGCTCTCTTTTGAGACCCTCCTCTTCCAAAGATTGCTCCTTCTTCCCTTACTTCATGCTCCTTGCCTTCGAAGGTGGCAGCCTTGTCAGAGCTCTCATTCTGCTGCTTTCTTGGCCCATTCTACGTCTTTTGGATTGGGAGTCCAAATTGAAGGCCATGATTTTCATTTCCTTTTGTGGGTTACCTATAAAAAGCATGGCCAATGTCAGCTCCACCGTCCTTCCCAACTTCTATCTCGACAATCTTAACCTTCACGTGTTTGAGGCTTTCCAAGCCATTGGGTGCAAGGTTGTGTTCACCAGCGTGCCTAGGGTTATGGTGGAGGGGTTTCTGAGAAACTATTTGAAAGTTGATGACGTTGTAGGGACAGAGTTGCAAACTTGTGGTAACTACTTCACTGGTTTGGTGTCCGGGAGTGGGTTGGTCGTGAAGCACAAGGCTTTAGTGGAGTATTTCGGAGAAGAAAGAAGGCCCGACGTTGGCATTGGAGCTCCAGATCTCCATGACTATCCATTCATCTCTCTTTGCAAGGTATTTTAACGATATCTTTAAAAATGCATCGCCCCTTTCCAATAAATGCTTGAATTTCACTAAATTTATGGAGTATATACCAAAAGCTGTACCTATTTTCTTCTAATGCATTTAATTCGAAGCAATAGATCTTGGATCCAATGAAACCTCCGTACATCTTGCCAGCCCATCAAAAGGGCTATTCAAATTTCATTATATTGACTAAAAAGGTTGCTTTTTTGTCGACAGGAAGCGTATATTGTGAACAACGAGGACAGCAAAGGCTGGAGAAGCTCAGTAGTGGGAAGAGAAAGATATCCAAAGCCATTAATATTTCACGATGGAAGATTGGCGTTTTTACCAACTCCTCTCGCAGCTCTTTGCATGTTCATGTGGATTCCTGTGGGGATATTTGTAGCCTTTTTCAGGATCTGTATTGGCATTGTCCTTCCTTACAGATTAGCCATTTTGTTAGGGTGTTGGAGTGGGCTACGCATAACTCTGGAAGGCTACAACAGAACGACAACCCTCGACTCAAAGCAACACATCTCCAAAAAGGGGGTTTTATTCGTTTGTAGCCACAGAACACTTCTGGACCCTGTTTTTCTAAGCACTTCAATGGGGAAGCCGTTGATTGCAGTGACTTACAGCCTAAGCAAATTCTCGGAAATCATAGCTCCAATCAAGACGGTGAGGTTGGCAAGAGATAGAGCAAAAGATGGGGAAGCAATGCGGAGAATGCTAGAAAAAGGGGATTTGGTTGTTTGTCCAGAAGGGACGACATGTCGGGAGCCGTATTTGTTGAGATTCAGTCCGCTTTTTGCGGAGCTGACGGATGAAATCGTGCCTGTGGCTGTGAATACGAAGGTGAGCATGTTTTATGGGACGACGGCGAGTGGGTTGAAATGGCTGGATCCCGTATTCTTCTTGATGAATCCGAGGCCGAGTTACCAGATGGTTGTTCTTCCTAAGCTTCCGAGGGAGTGGACGTGTGGGGGAGGGAAGTCTAGTTACGAGGTTGCTAATTATATTCAAACACAATTGGCGGATGTCTTGGGGTTTGAATGTACCAAGCTTACAAGGAAGGATAAGTATCTGATGTTGGCAGGGAATGAAGGGTTGGTTGCTTCTTGAATTGGTGCAGTATGTACACATTTCTCGACTGGCTTGAATTAAGCTTATCTTGATCACCGGTGTCCCGTGCTCTGTTTCTTTTAGCGTAGTTAAAAAGTATTTATATTTTCTGTTGGACATTAAGCCGACAGCTAGCTCAAGTTTTAATTTATATGTTACACATGTTCTTCCAATATTCACAACAAAGTGAGTACAGCCTCAAATTTCACCTTCCATCACAGCATATATTACATCAACTGTCAACTGTCACTGTACAGAATGGTCCTCATTCCTTTCAACTCTACAGTAATGATAACAATATTAATAATTTTGAGCTTGGGCTGAACATTTATATTCCTTCCCCAGAGGGCCTTATTTTTATAAATCAATTTATTCATTAATTTTCCACAATGTACTAAGGAATAAATACGAAATGAAGCAGAGCATTAAACACTCCCACCAATATTTTGGCTCTAGCATTTAACACCTCCTCAACTTGTACCATCACAGCTTCCAAAAATGGTGCCCCTTCCTACGTGCCCACTCTGGAATGGTGGGAATTAATTTACTGAACCACACGGATGCTGAGTTGGCACCCCCACTGCATCCTCCACCGTCCGATCGTGCCATCTGCCTTTCAAGCCTTGATTCAGCCGTTGGATGAACCCCTCCCGCTCTTTTTCCTGATGGTCGAGAAACATAGCGATCTCCGTAGGATCCTTATCCTTCCACCACGTGGGATCGCATGCTGCTGTCAACCTACTTACCACCCCACCGGAATATTTCTCCCCCACAAACCCGGCGGCGGCGATTATGTGCTCGACCATTCCGGCGAGAAGAGCGGGCGGGGCACGGGCCTCTCCATCCCACAGCCACACGCGCGACATCCCTCTAAAAACCGCCACAGACATGGCGCGATTCGCGTCTTTCTCATTCAAAATGGAAGGGCTCAAATGAAGCACAAAGTCATCTCCGCCGTCGTGAAGCTTCTCGACGGCGAAACTAGAGGAGAGATCGGTGCGGGAGAGTGTGAGATGCACGCTCTTAACTGGCTTCTTGGGGAAGGCTGGAGAAGGGTAGATGAGATTCTCGATGAAGGAACTGGCGTTGAGGATGAGGCGCGTGGCTTCGTCATTCGAGACGTAGAAGAGATGGAAGCGTTGACCGGCGGGGGAGGGTTTGGCGTTGTTGAGAATGGTGATCTCGAAGCCTTTGGAGGCCTCGTGGTTGGCCAAGAGTGAAGTGATTCCGACGAAGGCGACGAGAAGGAGGCGGAGGGCGATGGCCTGATTCGGGAGGAAGGGGGATTGGTTGGCACAAGTTGGAGGGGCTGCGGACAGGAGAGGGAGAGAGAGGGATTGACGGTCTTCCATTGTTGAATGGGATTGAAGATTTAGGACAATTATAGGAGTGATGAAAATGGGGGGATTGGGCTTCACTTGGTGCCATTTCATTTTCCATTATTATTATTAGCATTCCTATTATTACTACGTGGGTGATTGTGATCCCCATCCCCAACCCCAACTTCATGTTGAACAAATGATTTGGTAAACAAAAAATGAATTTGTTATTAAGGAATTGAAGAGACAAGAGCAAAGGAATTGAAGAGGAAAGGTACAGATAGCTAGAAACTGCCAGATTAGATCCATGTATTGTTCTTGGGTTCTTATTCCCAATCACAACATGCTCTGCATTAAAAACATCAGACACATCTCACATCAACCAACTTGAATTGGGTGCACTAAATGCCAAGTCTTCCAAACGATGAAGTTGTGCTGGAGAGTTGAAAAAAGACAGAGTCCTTGTTGGGAGAAGGATGGCGGTATCAGGAAAGCAAATGGAAGCAATGGAAGATGGGATTTACAAGACTTCTCAGAAACAGATTGAATCTATGAAGTTATGTTTTATGCCCCTTGACATGTTGCAGTTGCAGAAAGTAGAAATCCAGAGTGAAGTGGAATTTCCTCTTAGATTTGGGGTTCTGAGCATGAACGTTGAATACTTTTTTCTTTCTTATATCCATACATTACATCCCATGGGAGGTTTTAGAAAGGGGAAAATGATAAGTAGAGTTGAATTTCATCTTATGGTTGTTCACCAGGAACTCTCAGCCTAACAATGTCGGTGCTAGTAATGACAGCAGCCCCACCAAAGTTACACCTACTTGGAACAGGATTGTTTTGATAGTAGCTAATAAAGGCGTAGGAGGGAGGCATGATCATGAATGATGTTTGGGTTGAATTGGTGAGCAATCAGTTCCACCGACGCCACACGCATGGTCTACGGTGACTAGCAATGCACCAGCTACCCCCTGAAGATGGTGGAGACGTTCTTTTAGGAGAATCCATGGCTGGAGAATACGTGTCTGAGGTTCAAGTTGGATGGATAAATGGAGAATCCATTGCATCAGCTGGCCCCTGATGCAATGGGATTGGAAAGAAACGGTGACCATTTTGGGGGACTGAATTTCTGGTTCTCATGGTTTACCTCTCTTGTGTCCTGTCATTTTGTTGTTCAAGTTCATATAAGCCTGAGAATCCAGCGGCTGTAAACGCTTGTTTGAGCATATCATAGAAAGATTTCAGACCAATATGAGAGAAGGTTTTAATATATATTAATCCCTTCTCCTTTCTGCCCACTCCAGCATGGATGCATTCAAATGGGTTTATCTTTAGCCTGCCTAATTCTTTCCCTCTGATCCCACAATCTTGACTGACTACACTCCAGTTGATTAAGGACAGTCTTATCTGAAGGACAACAATAGATCTTCCTTTCACTTACATATCCCTTCCCAACAATGTTATGGATATTCCAAACAGAACCCAAGTACAAAAAGTCCTCAATTCAGGTGGAACCACCCCAGAACTTCCAAAATTAAAATAATTATAAAAGGATACAATACCCATGGCCCATGTGTATAGAGACTTCTCTTTTTGGGTAGATGGTGGCCCTGTATCAGATTGGTATTGGATAACCAAGTTTCTGCCATGGCCACACCACAGGGAAGTTCAACACCTTCGGTCCTTCTGTGAGTTCTTCAACCAGAAGACGAGGTAAGAACGAGAACCTAAGAATCAGAAGTGAAAAATGTTAACAACTTATTGTGGGCTTCCTTCACTTCCACCAATTTCATCATCAAAATTGAGTCTCTTCGACCAACCTTACCTTTCAATGGTTGATAAAAATTGCACCACCATGAGAGACCTGCAACAGATTCACGCCCACCTCATCAAATCCGGCAGGGCCAAAGACTCTTTTGCTGCCAGTCGTGTTTTGGCCTTCTGCGCCTCCCCGTTGGGCAATATGGACTACGCATATCTGGTTTTTAAGCAAATGCAAAACCCTAATGTTTTTTGTTGGAATACAATAATAAGAGGCTTCTCGCAAAGCTCAAACCCTCAAATGGCTCTTTATCTTTTCATCCACATGTTGGTTTCTTCGCAAATAGAACCGCAAAGATTGACTTACCCATCAGTCTTCAAAGCTTACTCTCAACTTGGACTTGCCCATGACGGAGCTCAGCTTCATGGGAGGGTAGTAAAGCTAGGTATTCAGTTTGATCCGTTTATCAGAAACACAATCTTGTATATGTATGCTAATTGTGGGTTTCTGGATGGAGCTCGTCGAATATTTAACCAACAAATGGAATTCGATGTCGTTGCCTGGAATTCCATGATTATGGGTCTGGCTAAATGCGGTGAAATTGGTGAGGCGAGGAAGGTGTTCGATAAAATGCCTGTTAGAAATCCAGTCTCTTGGAATTCAATGATTGGTGGGCATGTGAGAAATGGGATGTTCAAAGAAGCCCTGAAGCTGTTTGTCAAAATGCAAGAACAGAGAATCCGGCCTAGTGAGTATACAATGGTGAGCTTGTTAAATGCGTCAGCCCAAATTGGAGCCCTCAAGCAAGGGGAATGGATTCACGAATACATAAAGAAGAACAATGTAGAGTTGAATTCCATTGTCGTTACAGCAATCATAGACATGTACAGCAAATGCGGTAGCATAGGGAAGGCCCTCCAAGTGTTTGAGAAAATACCCAACAGAGCATTATCCAGTTGGAACTCCATGATCTTTGGGCTGGCAGTGAACGGGTGCGAAAACGAAGCGGTTGTGTTGTTCAAAATGCTGGAATCTTCTTCTAATCTCAAACCAGATTCAGTTAGCTTTATGGCTGTATTAACAGCCTGCAATCACGGTGCAATGGTGGATGAAGGCAGGGGATTTTTCTCGCTGATGACAAACACATACAGAATGGAAGCATCAATAAAACACTACAATATAATGGTGGACATGCTCGGGCGAGCTGGGTTTCTGGAAGAAGCAGAGCAGTTGATAGAAACGATGCCGATCGAGGCAGATTCAATCATATGGGGGTGTCTACTGTCAGCTTGTAGAACATATGGGAACACAGAAATGGGAAAGAGAGCAGCAGAGAAAGTGAAAGAATTGGACCCAGAAGAGAGCATGGGTTATGTTGTTATGGCGAATATTCAGGCGTCGACCAATGACTTCGTGGGAGCAATGGAGGAAAGGGTTTCAATGAGGATGAAGAAGGTGAAGAAAGAAGCAGGGTGCAGTGTGATTGAAGTGGATGATGAAGTTCATGAGTTCATAGCTGGTGGAGGGAGGTCGCATCCTAAAGCTCGAGAGATCTACCTTGTATTGGATGAATTGGGAGTAATTCTAGGAGATGAAACAAAGGAATGTGGAGATTTAGAGTTCATCAATGCACTACAAATCTACTCCAATTGACATTAATGATGATGATGATATTAATGTTTGAAGTTTTAAAAATTGGGTCTCGAGGTTTTTTGATGACTACTGAGATGACGTGAGGATTGGATCAGCGGCAGCGGAAGAGCAGCAGGGAGAGAGTTTTGGTGAAGGAAATAAATAAAAAAGGAAAATCCCACGTGCCGGGACAACGGTCAAACGCCGGTGCCGGTTGTAGTCACACGTGTCGGGATATAGGCCTTTTGTTCTTGGAAACATTTTAAGTTGGAAATGTTGACTCTCAATTTTTTTTCCATTTCCAAAAACCCATTTTCATACATACACTCCTTGTTTCCTTCACACCTTCACAGATCTAAAAACCCTAAATTGGATCTCTTTTTTCTGGCTTTGAATGGCGAATGATGAAGGGGAAAATAAGGAGTACCAGCAGTATGATCCATTTGTTTACAACCAGCTGGATATGAACCGTACCATCCTCCAGCAACAGCCGTCGTTGGATCCTGCTTTCATGAGCTTCACCAACTTCATGGACACGTCGTTAGAGTACAACAGCGTGTGGAGGGCGTTGGACGTGTCCTGCTCTTCATCGGAACTCATTTCTCCGGTGGACGACATGTCCAAAAAGAAGGCTTCAAATGCTTCAGTGTCGTCTTCATCTGATGAGGCTGCACCTGCAGCTGAAGACGATTCCGTGAAGAGCAAGAAAGAAGAGAAGCGTAAGAAACAGTATGTATTCAATTGGCTCACTCATGTTTTGAATTTAGAGGTAAAATTTTAGAGAAACAAAAGGTGGGTTTTTTAGAACAAGATTGATTATGTTGAGATTTATCAGGAACGCAGCCCAAAAGAAAGAGAAGCGAGAGAGGGAGCCCCGGTTTGCTTTCTTGACCAAGAGTGAGATTGATCAGCTTGAAGATGGATATAGGTGGAGAAAATATGGACAGAAGGCAGTCAAAAACAGTCCTTACCCCAGGTTAACTTTCGCTTTTGTTTTTTTTAACCCTGTTCTTATTCATAGCTTAATAATGTGTATGTGTTAAACACTGCAGAAGTTACTACAGATGCACCAGTCAAAAATGCGTAGTGAAGAAACGAGTAGAAAGATCATACCAAGATCCATCCCTGGTCATAACTACGTATGAAGGCCAACACATCCACCATTGCCCGGCTACACTCCGAGGCCATTCGTCTCCGTTTTACGCATCGGCATCGACGTCGACATTGGCAACGGCACCCTCCTCGGGACCTGCCCTTCCCCAACAACTCTTCTCGCATTTGCTATCAAAGAACTGCCAGACCGATCCCACGTCAATGATGTACCAAAATCTAAACCTCCAGCAACATCTTCAAATGCCGGATCATCATAGTCTGTTGCAGGATTTGTTCACTCAAAAATAGGCCCTTACACAAGTACTCCTCTTTGTATGAAAAGCTATTATACAAGAACTCAGCTTTGTCTGCCTGTTGTGTTAGGATATATAAAACCATGGAGAGTTAAAAGATTTGAATTTCTCAGTCCCTTTGTTATATATTTGGCATGTATCTAACCTAAATGCACTATGTTATCTCATGCATTCTTGCATTGAGTACGTATATGAAAGACCAAATTTGTCTCCAAGATTTTTGGAAGGTGTTTTTATTCATATTGGTGAATGTTGGGAACTCTAGTTTGAAGTGAATGATGATGATGATCATGCAGATTTTGGTTTTATCCAAAGAAGAATTTTTTTTTGTGTAATTAACTTTTGGAATCTTGTTAACATTCGTCCACGTCACATTTTCTTGATATTGCAAAAATATTTGTTGAAAGAAAAGAAGTGAATGTGTCTCAATCTATGGCCGATTTCAACTTTCGAAACCCTAAAAGAACCGATAATTTTGATTTGGAATAATGAATTATGTAAGGATCGGGGGTAATCGAAATGGACACTAGAGAGAAACTTGGCAGAGACGAGCTAAAGTTAAGAAGGAGGGTATGAAGTAATAATAGAGTAATGAATTGGGAGTTGACTTTATGGAAGGTGTTTAATGACAAGTTTGAAGGTCAACCTAACATTAATTATTGGAAACTGTCTGCCTTGTAACGCTACAATGACATCAACTTCCTAGTTTCTCAAATCTGCATGTGACTTGCACGTTGGTAACTCATACCAATCTAAGTTTCGAGCTGACCTGTAAGGAAGTGTTTGTCCAACATGTTAGAATGCTTAATTAACTCATTGCTTACATCGTTGTGTTGTCAAATTGAATTTGAAATGGATCCCCTCTATTTATACATTTCCTAGCTATTCTATTGGTGGGTGCCATGGAAATAATCAAAACTGGAACATCCTCAACTCTGTTGATAGCAAGCTCGGTACGGCTCGTACCTTGTCCGGAGAGAGGAATTAAACATTTCTTACAAGGTTATGAAAACTTCTCCCTAGTAGAAGCGTTTAAGACCTTGAGGGGAAGTTTGGAAGGAAAAGCTATGTACCAGCAGTGAGCTTGGGCTATTACAAATCGTATCAAAGCCAGACACCAAGCTATGTACCAGCAGGGACGTAGGCCCCCAAGGAGGTGGATTGTGAGATCCCACATCGGTTGGAGAGGGGAACGAGGAACAAATATTTGTTACAAAGATGTGGAAACCACTTGATAATAGACGTGTTTTAAAATCTTGAGAAAAAACTCAAAAGAAGACAATTTTGTTATAAGAGCGTAGAAACCTCTCTCTAGTGAACGCATCTTAGAAATATTGAGAGAAAGCTCATATAAGATAATATAGGTTAGTGGTGGACATCTTCATTTGATTGGGGCAATGACATGTTAAGAGAAACTGATGACATATTAAGAGAAACTGAAGACATATTAAGAGAAACTGATGACATATTAAGAGAAACGTGATTCATCCTTCTGAATACACTATGTTTGAGTTTGAGTTGTATAAATGGAAATGAAATGTATGACTTAGAAGGCAAGTTACCTAATCCCAACAAAAATATATGTAAATGTAAAGTATCGAAGACATGATGTGAAGAAGGGAGGGGGCAGCAGAACTTACAATGATGTGAAACAGGAGGAGATGGTGTCTGCAAATCTTATCTTTTTACGTTCTCTAAAAAGGGTGCTTTCTTTTTTCATTCCCAGTCAGTCACTCCCACACGGAAATGATGGAGGAACTGCTCACTCTTTTCACATTCAATCCTTTCAAACTCCTCATTCTACTCTTACTCCCTACTACCACTTACAACCAACACAACAACCTACCCTTCTCATGCATTACTTCCCACCTCGCCTTGTCCGGAGCTCTCTTTTGTGGATTCAATCTCCGAATTAGCTGTGCTGCTCTTTTGGCTCCTCCGATCCTATCAAACAATTGCGTATGTCACATTTTCAACTTCCTTACACTATAATGATGCATGGGAGATTTCACTGATACCTACCTCACGTGACGGGTAGTCATCAGCTTCAAGCATCCTAACAACTTGACTCATTTTTGGTCTCTTATCTGCCTCAGGATCCACACACCTAAGTGCAATCAGAAGGCCACGTTTCAACGCCCGAGTAGCGGGTTTCGTTTCAAAACTTGGGTCCATGACTTCCTCAGCTCTCCTTGTGCCTACCATCACTTTTAACCACTCAACAAGATTAACCTGAAGAATAAAGTACACACTTTTATAACCAGGGAAGCATATAAGCAAGCCAATGTCAATTAAGCTATGGAAATTATATGTTCGCCATTCATGGAGATGGAGGACCAAGTTCAGGTGCACCCACCCAAAATGAAACTAATAACCAATACTCTTACGATTCAAAGTACCTCATTGGCAGGACGGCCATAGTCCACAGGGTCTCTTCCTGTAATTGCTTCTAGAAGGAGAACGCCGAAGCTGTAAATGTCACTCTTCTCGTTTAACAAGCCCGTGTTTGCATACTCTGGTGCCACATAGCTGGTATAAATATTAAAACACCAGCCAGCATTAGCTCCTACCCCAAGATGCTTCATCACAATTAGTCATTGAACAGACAGAAAAATGAGTGTATACCCAAATGTTCCCATTACTCTAGTCGTGATATGACTCTCCCCTGCATCCAACAGTTTAGCCAACCCAAAATCTGAAACCTTTGCATTAAATTCATCATCGATTAAGATGTTGCTTGATTTTATGTCTCTATGGACAACCTTCGGTTCAATTGCTTCATGTAAATAAGCTAGCCTGCATCCAATATTTGAAATTAGTTCCCCAAACTACTTCAAATGTTTGCCTTCACTTTATATTCCAACTTCTGTGGTTGAGAATTAAATATGATATCATGAATTTCTACCACATGGGGAACGGATGTTGGGTTTTACATTCTCAAGTTCGAAAGTTTTAATCTGGGTAACTGCGAGCACCATCATAGAAATTACCCAGAGTAGTAATCTAGAATGATGGATTTTCCGAAATTAGGAAAGGGAGGAGGAGGGCAGGGAAAGTAATTTCCAAACCATGAGTACAAAGAATCAAGGTTTATAAATTCCTTAAGCTATGAAAATCACTGGAAGACTGAAATGAATAAAGAGAACTGAAGAATGATACTGTCAGGTCATCAGAAACCATATATAAAAAAAGTGCATAAAAATATGTAAGCTGTTGTTATTACTTACGCCTTGGCAGTGCCAAGAAGCACCTTCATTCGGGCCTCCCATGTAAGGGTGCCATGTTGGCGCATAGCCCCATGTAACCATTGTTCTAAGTTGCCATTGTTCACATATTCATAAACCAGCATCCTGTGCAAGTAAAAAGGAAAATAGCCATTTTTTTAATGGAGAGACCCAAAAAAGTCAACTGAAAACCTAGTGACAGGGTAAACACTTGGTAAGTGCATGCTAAATGGCAGTTCGCAAATAGGGTTAGGAGAAAAAAGGAAATGAAAAGAAAAGAAAAGGTACCTATGAACTCCTTCTATGCAGTAGCCCAGAAGCCGTACAAGATTCTTGTGCCTTACATGGCCAATGGCCTCCACTTCAACTCTAAATTCTCTCTCTGCTTGTCCCCTATAAACCAACTTAAACTTTAAAAATAGAACTATTGTAGCTATAGTTTTATTAATGTTTTGAACTCGGAAATTCCTTACAGATTATTGAGAAGTTTCTTCACTGCAACTTCAGTTCCATTTATCAGTCTGCCTTTATAGACAACCCCATAACCCCCTTCACCAAGCACATTGTCAGCAGAAAAACGATTTGTTGCATATTCAAGATCCCTGAGTGTAAACCAATGACCCCAACCAAGATGTGAAATTTCGGGCAAGCCAACAAGAGGAGAGGCAGTTACAAGTCCTCCATACGCTCCATATGACATGGAACCCTGCTTTCTAACAGTCCCAGAGCTTCCTTCTTCTCCTGAATGTGAGCTAAAAACCCTTTCATTATGATAATTGGAGCTGCATTGGCTTATGTTATCATGATCACTTGACTTGCTCATACCCAAATGACCAATCATCTTCTCCGAGTTCTTGTCACTAGATTTATCATTAATGGAAAGATATAGACTCTCAAGATGATTGTGGTGAGCAGATTGAGTCGCTATTCTGTCCACCTTGATATCCTTTGAGACATTTGGTATTTGAGAAACAGAGAAGTTTTCAGGGGATCTCCTTGTTTTTCTTCGAAACATCACCCATACAGATAAAATACCAAGAATCAAAACAATAAATGCACCAACACACAAGCAGATCAAAACCCATAAGGACAAACCAAGGAAGGATGTTTTCTTTGACAATTCTGTATTCAGACTACTTCCAGATGACATAGCTACGGCCGATCCTCAAGTTGCCAAAACTTTGAACTGGCTCAGCCCCCTAAGTTCCAGCCGCAGACAAATCAAGACATTTCGACCTGAGAATTAGATGCAAAGCATCACCCAGTTTCAAATTATAGGTAAGAGATTCTTGAGAGAGCTTGGTATCAGTAACACAAATACTAAAGTTTCTTTCCAGTTTGACAGGCATGTAACTCAAATTACAAAACAGGAAACATTCCCCAAATATTGCAATCTCCTTCACAATCCTTATAAATCCAGAGAATAGAACAGAAAAAGGGGGCCATAAGTCGGTTAAGGAAGATACTTTACATCTGCACGGGGCATTCAACTGGATTCCATTCTTTCCAAAACAAAACCCAAGATAGTCGTATGTAAAAGTCATGATGAAGAAGAAAGCAAAATAAATTCAATGTCCCATTACAGAAGAAAACCCACATTAACGAACCAACAATAGCTAAATCAAAAGGGGTAAATCTATGAAACAAAAAGGAACAAATTTGTAGAAGGCATCACTTATGATTGAAGTAAAAGACATAAAAGAGAAACGTGAATAAATCAAAGAAAAGAGAGGAAAGTGATTCAAAGTAGAAAGCATTCATCCACCTTTCAACAGATCTAGACTAACCCCCTTGATCTTCCTCTTTAAAACGAAACAGAAGCAGAGAAAGGGCTTCTATTTTAACCAACAGGGACCCAATAAGCATAGAGAGTCCAATATGGAGCTGTAACAAACCAGATTCTCTGGGGGGCGGAAGAAGATTAGAAGAAAGGGGCAGAAAGAATTTAGGGAAGGGTAGAAGAAAATGCAAGATAAAGAGCAGACAAAAAGCTAATTTAGGTGTGGGAGAGGGAGATAGAGAGAATCTAGGAACAAAAATAAAATGGGGGAATGAAAAGATGGGGAAAAGGGTAGGTGAGAATGGTGGTTTGGAGGAGGAAGAAGTTGAAAAGGGAAAGCGGGGTAGCAATGGAGGTCACCGGAGACGGGGAAAACAGGAAGAAGAAAGTGAAGAGGATTATGGGAGTGGAGAAATGGGTGGGTGAGAGAAAAACATTGAATATGCAGGAAAGGGTAGAGTAATTAAGAGAGAGAAAGAGAGTCAACCGAAGTGGAAGGAGTTGAAATGTAGCTGGTTAGGAGGGCCAGTAAAGCAGATCGGACATGGGAGAGGGAAACGAAAATGGTAAAATGGGAATGAAGGGAAGAGAGAGAGAGAGAGAGAGAACGTTAATTTAGGTGGCGACACAAAAATGAGGATGGAGCAGAGAGAGAGAATCGACGGAGAATAATGGTAGCCTGTAGGATTAGCCGATTGCCTGATCGTACCGGATACCAAAAAAAAAATATCAGAATCTGTACAAAAACAAAGACTGAGATGCGAAGATGAGCGTATAAAATATGAATAAAAATACGCAAAATATACCCCCAATATTTCTTTTTTATTTTATTTTATTTTATTTTATTTTATTTTATTTATTAGCTAAGTAATTATATGAGGAATGTAGTAATTTATTCATATACTTTTCATTGTGTAATAATTTAGTTAACAATTTGACCCCTATATTTTAAAATTTGTAACAATTTAATCCCTACTATGAAAAAAATTGCCATACTTTAATCCCCTATTATGAAAATTATATGAAACTTCATACATAAGTCAATCAAAACTAACTGGAGACCCAATATGTTAATGATTACAAAGTGTAAATCGTTAAATAATTAAAGTTCTCAAGGACCAAAGAATTACAAATTTAATACATGAACAAATTGCTACAAATTGAAGCCTATGGATTAAAGTTGATTCGTTAATTGAGAAGAAAAGTTAACGAATACAAAGATGATAATGACACCTAAGGTAAGTGAGTTAGTAATTAAAATCAACTTCGTAACACCAAAATTACTTCAAAATCCAAAACTGCAAAAAACTAATGGCGTCCATCTTTTCCTCGAGAACGTAACAGTGTGAACAAGATTCAAACTTTTGACCAAACTAAAGGGACTATTTATGTCTTTACCTGTTCAAATGGGCCAAAAAAGAAAGAATTTACTTCTGGCTTTAGAAGAGAGAAATAGTAATGAATAGCACTTACATAGCATCAATAAAAATTTGAAAAGTAGAAAGAGATGTTTTAAAGTTCAGAATTTGGATGTGATGAGTAATGGCGGCCACCTGACGGAAACGGGTCATCTGCAGGGAGCAACAAGCATGGGCTGTTGTTTAAGAATGGCCCCTCCGGTGGACCTCCGGAGGGGCCCTCCACCTCTGGCCCAAACATTTTTAACAACCTGTTTCCAACAGTCTACTATAATTGTCGGTTACCCTTCATCATCTACTTTTTCTCTCTTCTTCTCCATCTACAATTTGGCAACAGGTTCTGAAAAGAAACAAAAAGGCCTGATCAATCCAGCAAAAAAATTGCAATTTACTATAGTTTAGTGACAATTAGAAAAATATTCAACACAACTACTTTCATTTGTTCCACCAACTTACAGTTTGAACTTGGAAAAAGAATCAGAAACTCAATTAATATTGAACATGATGCCCATAAAAATCTATTGCTTAAAGACAATTAATAACTCGGTCAATTGCCAATTTGCAATTTAAAACAAGTTTATTATCGTTTAAGAATTAAAATCAATCTATAACTGAAATCAAATTCTTAATCACCGCACAAGCTGTCGCATCAGAACTCTAAACATGGTTTAAAAAATATATATCAACGATTTGGAATAAACTGAATAAATCTATCATAACTATTTGAGCTATCAAAATTTGTAAATTAGCCCATCAATGATAGACTATTATCCAAAAGTACCTTATCCTACTAATATAAAAGTCGCATTTCTGTCATTCTCATGTTCCAACTTTGTGAACCTTATAAGATCCTGAAACAACTCCATAAGATCATGTTACCACTTACCATTGACCATTTTTATACGCCTTGTTATGGATGATAAAAGAGAACTATAATACCCCTATCTTTATAATTTCATAATAAATTAAGTATATTTTTAAACCCTAAATAAGAAAACTACAATGGAACAGTAGAACTATCAAAATACCTTATGAAGGGCAGAGTACGACGATCAAAGCAGTTGTCCCTGAAGTTGTTAGGAGTTATTTATCCATTCATCTGGCACAGATGATCTGAATATGTTTAGAAGCAATGATCTTTCTTTCTTGCTTAACTTGTTTAAACCATGACCATGAAAGCTATTACCATGCTTTAGTACTTTTCGTCCTCGCTCCAAACTTCTTTTTCTCAAAGCCGTCAGAAGGTGTGTTCCCTGAAGATCAGCTTGAAGATCCTCCTCTATACTTCCAGATTTCTCTTGGTCTATTATAGAAGCGGAACCATCATTTACTACTTTGAAGTGATGCTTGTCATCTACTTCATTATTTGTTTCATCTGGACAGCTACTTCCCCACCACTTATTTGATATAGATGGCAATCCACCAGAGGGGAATCCATACTTGAACTCATCTAAACTTGTTGGTCCTTGCACCCAATTTGTGCTTTGAACATTCAGAGGACGCCTGATCTGCGCATTAATGTTTCCGGGCTGCAAGCTTTGAGGAGTGCCATTTAATTTGGACATTTTCTCATTCACTTGCTGGATATTACTGTGTGGGATGATAAAAGTGAAAGGGAGAAAGAAGAATAGAAGTAGTAAGTTCAGTAGTATGCATGAGACCTAAAAAGCATTATTATTTGAAAAATACAACAATATAGTACAATTATCACTCTAGAACTCAAATACATGCAAAACTTAATTTAACGGATATCTTGTCAACAGATTGATAACATATGAAAACCAAAAGAACTATGAACAGCGAGATCAGAGACAATTAGAACCAAACTTACATTAGCTACACCTCTCAAGTCTAAGTAAATTGTTGAGCCAAGGAAGACCTCTCAAGTTTCAGTAAATGAGAAGATCAGTTGGAAGAAAAAGGCAGATGAATTGTGAACCAAGCCTCTCAAGAAAATATTATCTGATTTCCTAAATGAGCATGTATAATGGATAACGGTGTCGAAAAAATCAGTGACGACGAAATTATATGTTGGTATATTGATTTCCTAAAATATTATCTGATTGAGTGATACAACTTTTTTTTTTTTTTTTTTGTTGTAATTATAGGATTTCTTTGACCATGTCAATTAGGAAGCTTCACTCTAACCCATTGGCCTTACCTACTATGGAAAAATAGCATCTGATGCAGGTGATGCAAAAGCAAACATATTGTATTCAATGTTAATCTCGCTCTTTATGTGTCAAGTGTAACAAAGAAAAGGAATAGAATTCATAGTGGCCATAGATTGAGCCAATAGTCGTAGTCGTCGACCAACAAACAGCGATAGGGAAATCAAACATTTTTCAATTGCAAAAATGTTTCATGGAAACTTAGAAAAAAAATGTGAATTATGCCGAAATCGATCACGAAGATAAAGCCACTATATCCGTCCGCAACTACGGAAACATCTAATTACCAAGATGTTTGGGCACTTGTAACCTCACATTAAAAAAGTTCTTCTACTGCGGATTTTTCCAACAAGGCGACTTAAAGAAAACAAGAAGAAAAGAGAAATAAAGGCGAATGTGTACTCTCTAACATACCTTGGAGGGCACTGGGCAGCGACTAGTGAAAGTGAGGGAGGGAAGTATTTGGTGATAGCGTTTGGAAGAGAAGTCGAAGGCAGGAGGAAGCTAACCCTAACCAGAGCGGCGGCTGGTATCGGCGTCGAGAGATCGATGGTAACGGAAAATTGAATCTGCAATCGCCGGTCCGTCCAAGGGTTGGAAGAGTGCATACAATTAGGGCGGCAACGGAGAAGCCCCTTACCTCCTCATTTAATTCTGCACATTCTGTTTTTGTTGGATATGAAGGAATTTTTTTAATACCACAAATTTGGGATGAGAAAATGTTGACGTGGATTATATTCAAAATTTTTACAAAAATATTAATTGATAGAAATATTTTAACCAAAAAAGCTCATTATTTATGAAATAAAAAAAATTATAATATAGGTAGGTATGTTTGGGTTATAATTTTTAAAAAGAATCATTAATATCTCAAATTAAAGACATCTAATTCTAACCCATTGGATAATTAAAATGGAAGATATCGAAATACTTCAACTTGGAAGCAGATTTTCGGTGCAGATCCTTGAAAAGATGGCGCAATTCCAGTTTCATCATAAACAGCTATTATTCTAAACAGATCAAAATAAAAGCAGCTATATATCAGAATCAACACCAAATCCCAAAACTGTGGTCGGAAATGATCGTTTTCCGATCTCCCAGAATTCTAGTTCTTATAACTGTGACTCTAACTGTATGGCGTAGAAGAAGAATTCTATAATGGGAGAGATACAGTTGAAGGGGATGGCGTTTCTTTCTTTTCAGTAATGATCATTGATGGCGTTTCTTTCTTTCCAGCAAGAATCATTGATATCTGCAGACCTCTACTGAATGCCTGGTTGAACAGCAGACGTGTTTGGAACTCTGATACAAAAGGGAACCATGACAGAATGGCTGTGGGCATCAAAATAACGAGTCCCATGATGTATTCATATGCTCTTGCAAGCTCTTTTATTGATTCCCAGAACCCTATGCCCTTCATCATCGGTCTGCAAGCCTGCCCAATCTTTGGAAAGGGACAAACATGAATCAATACTGGATCTTTCACATATAATTTATCTAAACAAACTATGTCCAACCTCTATCTGTGCAAAATTTTATATTTGAAAAACAGTCGGAATGAACATTTATTTCCTAGGTAGACTAATTCTATTTCAAATCAAACGGATATCTTATGAGGACATAATTGCAAAACTTACTAGGACGATGGCCCATCCGGTAGGCAAGAACGCAATAATTGCTGCAAACAGATCCGACACTGTGAGGCCACAGACTACAAACAAGACAGTCATGACTGACATGAAACCAAGGAAGAGCAGAGCTTTCAGTATTCTGAACATCAGCTGGAAGTCGGTACCGAATTTTCGCCTGCCCATGGAAACTAACTGGCAGCCACATGCGACATAAATGTCAGAAAACAAGAATAGAAATCTTCCAAGAGCACGGGAAAATTAAGCCGTCTAAAATAGTAGAAATCTCAAAATACAAAATCAGTCTTCAAAGTAAGAAAACAATATGAGAACCTTATGTAGGGGTGTACCTTTAAGACAACAAGAGCAATTACCATGACTACCCAAGAAAGTCCATAGACCTGGAAAGATACCGAAGCAAAAAGCAGCAGTGAGATATTGGCAGCATATCCAAAGTAATAGCAACAGGAGAATGAGAGAAAATATGTTGTGGTAATAGAAAAAATCCCTACCAATAAGCTCTTAATGCGATGAGATATATCAAGGTGGTAAACAATTCCATATTGGAAAATGAGGAATCGTAGAGCAAGAATTATCTCTAGCACTCTTCCCCTTATAGTTGTACTTTTCAGGTGTTCCTGTTCTCCATCCCACCAAGATTCCCAACTTTTGTCGTGAGAGATTCCTATTCCACCGCGATTTCCCATCCACCTTTTCCAATCTGTCCAGTCATCAACTGTCTTTTGCCAATCAAATCCAGATGGATTGAACACAAAGGGAGCAAACAACCAGGAGGCAACCAGAAACCACATCGAGAAAGTGATGAACAGATAAAGTTTTGAACTGCGATATGACTGTCCATAGATTTGATAAACAAGCAGCAGAATCAACAGTTCCAAGCCTTTGACAAAGTGACTTCGTGAGTACTGCCTGTAATTATCAGCAAATTTTGCATGAAAAACGACAAAGCCACGACCAGTAGCACGATATTTAGAACCTCCATGCAAGATTGTTCGACCGTAAAAGTGTGCTTTAGTTCCAAGCTGGAATGTGAAAAAAACAGAAGCTAGTTGCAGCTGCATGATAATAAAATCCCCAAGGGCAGTACGAAAGCCTTTTTCAAGGCCAATTTCCATAACCATTGGTAGTACCAGCAACAAGCCTAGTTGAAAGACAGACTGGGTAGCCAAAGCCTCTTCGAGAGCCTTAGTCTGACGTATGGAAGGGTTTCCAAGAATCTCCCTTTCAACACCACTCATAACCATGTACAAACGTCCATATAAAAATACATACACCGTCAGCACAGTTACCTGCGAGATGTATACAAAAGCTAAGAATGACCTTTGTTATTATGGCGAACATGCACAGGTAATAAAAGGCGCCATTTACGAATTGAAAATCAAAAGAATAATCATTTACTGTAGACCTTCTCAAATTTGGAAGTAGTTATTCAAGGAAAGTGCAAACCATATATAAACTATATCTTAATAGTATGAGAAGATCTTGGTTGTGGAAATAATACCATACTACTGAAGTAGAATCCAACAGTTGTGAAGTAGAACGACAACATTCTAAAGAAGTCAAATCGGCGTCCAAGCCTATAAACATCACGACTAAGTGTCTGCTCTCCATTCCCATTTGCAACCTTGGCCTCAAAAAGTGATATTTGATTCATGCCCACATCTCGCCCCTTGCCTACTTGGATGTACTCATGATGCGTGACAAACCCCCCACGAAGAGTTGAATTATATCCTGTAAAGATTGGCACAATTAATTGACATGTGGAATCTATCTGCATGTCTCCTTCAATTGAAATAAGAAATACCAGCAAAGATATCCTCGCTTAAGTTAACGACTCTAGAAGCTTTACTGATTCCACCCCTTGTTATGTGGAAGATTCTGTCAAATATGTCAGGATGACCATAATGGAAACGTACCCTGTGAAAGTGCCATGTGAGCTTATGAATACCATCTATGATATCAATGTTTCAACAAATCAGACTATTTTTAAAAAAAGTAAAATAAAATAAAATAACAATATGGTTTTTCATTAAAAAAATACATACTGTAAACGATAGCATAAAAAACCCAGATTTGTAACTTCTGGAGAAATGCGAAAAGTTCTACTATTGCACAGTATCAGAGAACACAGGTAGCAAATGCCCAGGAGATATTACAAAAAAGAAAAAATTAAAGAAAGGTATTTCTATTAACAATCATACAACTATAAGGTATAATTTTGTGCAAGACACTCTTATACCTTGCTGGCAAATACTAAAACTACGAAAATGACAAGGAAAAGGGACAGTGATGTCAAGATACTACTTAGTACAAAAAAAAAAGAAAAAAAGTAGATGATGAAATAAAGTAATCTATGGATTAAATCCCTGGAAATAGTCCTTAGAATTTGCTTATTATCCAATACCAATCTGCATGCAATCTTTTCATGATCTCATGCAGGTATCTCTTACACCAAAAATGGCTTACACCTTCCCTATTCTCAGTAGCATCAAAAGTTTCCATTTTGCAACCATTTTCAAGATAACAAGGATTGTTGAAAGGAAATAGAAAATGGGAAAGCACCAAGGCACACAAAGACCCACAGAATGTCCAAAAAACAAGTTAAAATATCAACAGAGAGGCCTACAGTTTTAAAATCTAAAAGTTAACTACATGCAGCAAGTCAATATCATATATAATAATTGTAAGTACTGAACGTCTATTGATAATTATATACTGATAAATCAATGACTTGCCTCAAAGGATTTGCCAAGATTCGTTGGCCAATAGTTACAAAACTAGTCTCCTGATTGGACATGAACCAAGCGAGAGATGAAACACTGTAAAAAATGAGTGGGAAACAAGTATAAATCATTGTCAACCATCAGATGTCAAACCAACTATTTTTGTTGAAAACTGACATGTTAGGTTCCCGTATAGCAATTACTAGACTCAAACTTAAGCATCAAGGGACTGACCTTCCAGTAAATATATGCTCCCTCAAACCCAAGATTGTGGGTTTTCGATCTGCGTGACGGTTCTTTTGGAGCTCTTCCAAAACATTTCTCATTTTGAAAGCTTCTTCAAAATAGTTATCCTGTGATTTTTTTTTTTTTTTTTTTTTTTTTTTTTTTTTTTTTT
>NW_019268578.1:1009628-1011748 GCF_002738365.1 Cucurbita moschata
TTTTTTTTTTTTTTTTTTTTTTTTTTTTTTTTTTTTTTTTTTTTTTTTTTTTTTTTTTTTTTTTTTTTTTTTTTTTTTTTTGAAGATTTGTGAAGTTGCAAACTGTCAACTTTCAACAATAATAATTTTACTAATGAACTGAAAACAGCGTCATGCTACACTATCTTCAACTGAAGATGGAAAGGTAAATCACCTGGTTCATGTCTATGGTCTGCAGAGCTTGTCCACGAGTGAAGATAATGGCATGATTTTGATTCTCAGGTTTTCCTTCACCGATTGCCGTTGGAGGACCTGGAAGCTTGATTCTATAGATTTCCTATATGCATGGCAGGGAATTAGAACTGCAACATCTAGGGAAAGTTCTAAAAAATTAACTCCCTGCTCCTACACTTCAATGAGAAACATAACCAAGACACCTATATTTCCACTTGGCTACAGATAAAGGCTGAAGGATGAACATGATTCTCATTATGAATTGTTCAAAGAAGTAAAATAGAAGAATACGATAGCTCAAATTTTATAATAAAAAAATTACTTTGTCAAATCAAGCCCAAAGCTCCACGTATTTGTTTTTTAATTCTAACCTTGAACAGGAATAACTTCTTTATAAGAACTATATCAGAATCCTAGGTAGAAAACAAAATTGTAAAATAAATGTGGCACATTGCATACATAATTGGAAGTAACCAGTAAGAGGTTGCATCGTAATATAACAGCGGGTGAGTAAAATTTAGAAGCCACTCTCCTATACCTCATCTAATTTATCACCTCCCTTCACAAGAACTGAGAAATAAACCTTCTGGGGCTTTCCATTCACTGTCTCATCTCTTTCATCTATGTAAGCAACACGTAGAGATGGATACCTGCACAGTTTTTATTTTATTTATATCAACTAATAAACAGGCTGAACTTTTAGGTGACCGCAGTAAATTGTAAAGGCTAGCACTGCATATTAACATCTGACTCACGTTAACATCAGATTGAGAATATTATTATAGCAACTCCGATCACGAGCATCATCAGACTTCTTCTGGGCACCATAGATTTGGCATGAGACAACATAAGTGAATTTTAGATCAACCAGAGCTTGTGCACGATCAAGGAATGCTTTCCTCTCCTGATCATTCAAGTCCAAGTTCCGATAACCACCAGCTGCCAAGTAAATAAGACAAATCTCAAAGTTAAGTATATCAATTACTCAGTTTGGGAATGAATCAGGCTTAGAATCTGAATCTCATGCTAACAGAAAATATAGAATAAAAAACGTACTATTCTCCCCAGCAAATTCCAGAAAGAATTGAAGCTGAAGCGCATCACGGTAGTACATCATACCACGAACTGATGAACCATCAAGATTTATAGATGTTGTAAGAATTAAGGTTAGGATCCATAAATTTTAACACAGAAAACGAGAGGAGAAGAAATGGGGGATTTCTTTCAACCTGTTCTTGATAATGTCTGCCCTCTGTAGGATACCCAATGGCGTATTGACTCCATCCTCTCCTTTTCAGCATATCCAAGTTTTGGATCTCTAATTCGCTCCAGAAAGTTGGTCCATTCATCTAGTATGCAATCAAGCAAGTGTAAGTTTTTGTCCATGGCATTAAATATAAAAGAAAAAGCAGGAGGATGAAGCTCACCAGGATATATTTTTTGGAGATAGAACAAAGTTGATATTCCATCCTCATTTTCTTTGTTGAGTTCCTCGTCAGAATAAAGGACGTCTTCTTTGTAATAAGGAGTTAAAACACTAATCATAAATCAGCAAAGAAAATGAGTTATCAAAGCAGAAGGTGATATAGAAAAACAATAATATAAACTGCAATTCAATAGACAACATCAAGTAAAATGCTAAAATGAAATACTTGAGATAGTGATCAAGAGAGAAAAAGAGAAAGCGCTCATTAAAGAATCTCTTTTATGAGGCTTAAACCACCATTTTTCCGCCAAGACCTACTCCAACTTTTAAAGCCTCAACGTAACTTTTCCTTAATAGCAATGGAAAATTGTTCAGGGAAAAAAGGACGACAGAAAGTTATTAAGTTCTCTCTTTATCCTTCCTTTTTTTTTTTTTTTTTTTTTTTTTTTTTTTTTTTTTTTTTTTTTTTTTTTTTTTTTTT
>NW_019268578.1:1012115-1048889 GCF_002738365.1 Cucurbita moschata
TTTTTTTTTTTTTTTTTTTTTTTTTTTTTTTTTTTTTTTTTTTTTTGTGGGTGACAGTATGTACTAAAAACAACAGGAAACAGAAAAACTAGAATTCCTCCTACCTAACCATAAAAAGATTTAGAAAAATATAAATAAACCATCCAAATGATATGAATACCATCAACTTCCAACAGAACGTACCTATTTGTTGTAGCACATTATATAAATACTATAAAATATCATTTTTTTTTTTTTCTCGCAAGTCTCAGGCAACAACTAGTCATCAAATTGGAGATTGAAATGCATGAAAGCCAAATCTAAAATGACGGACCTAAACGATAGCATGTCACGGACTTTAGGAGCTCTAGGCATAGTCATAAATAAGGAATTCGCAAAGAAGGTGATACGCCGACGGGCCTCCAAGTTTTGAGGTACATTAATTGCAGATTCCTTGACAGTCAAAAGCAAAGAAAGCCTGACAACCTGTTAACAAATGCAATAGAAAATTAGCCCTAATTTTTCAATGATATCTAAAGAAAATAAGATAAAAAAAGCTCAATGGTAGCAAAGAAAACCTTTTCTATCCACGATTTGTTTTGTGTAAGTTGTATGTTAATATTCTCAAACCTCTGCCCTTTCTTCCCATCGGAGTTTCCATCTTCTGCTCCAAGAATTCTAACATAGGAAATAAACGGTTGCACATAAAAGAATATCAAACGAGGTTCATCCTAATACAATGTTTTAATGTGTACACATACTTATACTTCAAAAGACTTACTCAGAGCCATTAACCATGACATCCTGCGTGATAATCTCAAATATGTCCTGGAGAACATTGATTATCTGTGACCCACCAACTTCGTTGTCATCACCACGCTGTCAAAACACACAGTTGCTTAAATGTATGTACAGTTTGTTATAAGAAACCGAACTTCAAATGAAAGAATACAAGAGCATACAAAAAACAAGCCCACAATAAAAGGGATCCCAAAACTAATATACAGTTTTTGTTCTATCAAAGACACCATCATCATTGCAAACATTTATTGAATGCAAAAGACATACCACAAGAAGCTTTAAAAATTTCTCGAGCTTCTCACTGAGTGAAGGAAGACCACTCATCTTGAAATTGCTTAGGAATTTTTGCTGCTGAATGCTAATTTCTACTTCATACCAAATCTGCCGCACAATTCTGTTTTATAAGAGAACAAATATCATGAGAATGGATAGGAAAAGGAAGTGTTTTTCATCAAATAAAGTTGTTAGCAGAAAAGGTGGTATCAAGACTATCTAAAATAAAGCGTTAATATTATGATCTCCTTACATCTTATCTCCTTCATCCTTCAACAGTTCAGTGACTATATCTCTGAGTGTCTCATAGCATTCTATTACAGCAGAATACATATAATCATCACTTTTAATCTTCCTGAATAAGTCAACATCCTCCTTTCCCTTGAAGTCTTTCGCCATATCCAATGCTATTGGAATCTAGCATCATTGGAGAAAAAAAGTTTAGTTAGTTACATAACTAGTTTCAATTCAAAAACAACAAATGTGCACCGCATGCCTTTCAACTGTCTCACAAGTCTACAAGGATCCTATATACCTTACTAGCAAGCAAGAAAGGAGGCCATTGTACTACAGAGACTTCACTTGAAGAATAAGGAACCAGTAGTAAATCTCTATCCCTGCATGAAAGTATCAGTCAGAGGAAAATGTTGGGAACTTCCAAATTTTATGTAAATTGAACTTCATAGTAAGATTGCGGTGATGACCTATCACTGATCAGGTCCTCTTGTCGCATAGATAGTATGAATTCATTCCAGACATGAGAAAAGTTGGTAATATTCTTCCTTACCCGTGATTCAACCTGTGATGAACAAGTATACATTTTATAAACAAAAGGAATAATTTAAGTAATGGCTGGAAGTTGTTAATTAAAAGTTGAAAGTATTGCCTTCTTAGATAGAATTTAGAAGTAATAAACAAGTGAAATGATTCTAAAATAAGAAATATTGAAATTTCGTATTATTTGATCGATTATCCAACCTCCAAATCATGTTATCACCATTAGTTAAAACACAATGAACCATTCATATTTGTAATAAGGCATGGACTTCCATATTTAGTTGAAGGGAAAAATATGTGATACTACTAGAATTTCATAATCAATAGAATATATCAATAACTTCAAAACTAACATTACCAGGTCCTTTCCCTTGGAATCCATATCTGATGATGGAACCAGTCGTTCACTGAAGGCTGAAGGAATGGCCTCGAACCTGGACCGCAACATGCCAAGTGTCCTTATCTAAAAAATACCGAGGTTAGAAAATGATAGCAGGGTAAAAAATCATTCACCCAATAAAATGGTAAAATATTGTAACAGTTGAGTAAAAAGAAAGTTGAATTTTAGGTTAACTTACAAAGTTAAGTCCCTAAACCTTTTTTTGTATAGGTCCATGAGTTTTGAAAAAGATAAATATGTCGTAGGCATATCCGACCTCTTTTAAAATTCATGAACCTATTGAACACAAAATTGAAAGATTATTGTCCAACCCATAAAATTCAATTTTTTGTTTAATAGATTCATTAATTTTTATAAAGGTTGAATAGGTCAATAACCAATTAGACACAAAATTGAAAGCATAGACTTATTAGACATAAAATTGAAAGTTTCAAGACTTATTAGACACACGAAAGTTGTTTCTAATAGATACGTTTTAAAGTTCAAAGATTTATTCGACACAACCCTAAAATTTCAAGTTTTAAACTTATAATTTAACCACAATTTTATTATATTGCCCCCAAAAGAGTTTTACTAGTTCTTAACCATGGGCAATAATATACTTTCGTAATATCCGGATTTGTACCAAGAAAAAAAGAAAGAAAAGAGGGATTAGTGACGTCAGCAGAGGACCAGCATCACGTCAACGTGATGTTAGGAACCACGATTCTCCACAATGATATGATATTGTCCTCTTTGAGCATAAGCTCTCATGGCTTTGCTTTGGGCTTCCCCAAAAGTCCTCACACCAATGGAGATGTATTCCTTACTTATAAACTCATGATCATTCCCTAAATTAGCCAATGTGAGACTCCCTCCCAACAATTCTCAACAATCCTTCCGAACAAAGTACAACATAGAGCCTCCCCTAAGGCCTATGGAACCCTCTAACAGTCTCCCCTTAATCGAGGCTCGATTCCTTCTTTGGAGTCCTCAAACAAAGTACACCCTTTGCTCAGCACTTGAGTCACTTTTGACTACACCTTCGAGGCTCACAACTTCTTTGTTCGACATTTGAAGATTCTATTGACATGGTTAAGTTAAGGGCAACCACAACTCTCCATAATGGTATGATGTTGCCCACTTTGAGAATAAGTTTTCATGGCTTTGCTTTGGGTTTCCCCAAAGGCCTCATACCAATGGAGACATATTACTTGCTTATAAACCCATGATCATTCCCTAAATTAACCAACGTGGGACTCCCTTCCAACAATCCTCAACACGTGACCGTATGGTCAACGGTCAATTTCTTCGACCTCATCCCTTGTTTTATGGTTTTTAAGCCTCCAAGTTGTTTTCACCAGTTTTATTCTTTTGATTTAATTTAGGACATATTTGAGGAACTATAAGAAATTTTAAATTTTCTAAAGACTCAAACCAAGCCCATGAAGTCGACAACCAAGTAAGTTGCCCTTAGAAGTTTTAAGCAAGAAATACTTGTAGGGATGGATAGGACTTGGCCATATGAATAATTTAAACGTTTTAAGGATGATTCAAATATGAATAATTATGGATTTATGTCAGTTTTGTTAGGTCATGTAACCTGCTGCTTATTTATAGCTTATTCAACGGTTAAAACTATATTGGTTAAATGTAAAATGTCATGAATAGTAAATAGCTTATTCAACGGTTAAAACTATATTGGTTAAATGTAAAATGTCATGAATAGTAAATAGCTATGTATAGTAAAAAGTTATATCTGGTAAAGCTATATATGGTGGATAGTTATATATAGTAGATGGTTATATATAGTAGATGGTTATATCTGGTAAAACTACATATAGCAAGCTAAATCATATATATATCCCTCGAGCTTTGAAAATGTACTTTCTATATTCTCTGTATTCTCCTTACTGTACATATCTGTAGTCATCAATATAAAACTTTTAGCCAGAGTTCTCATTGCATTTTCTCTATCCTGTTCTTTGTGTTCATCTAGATCGAGTGTGTGCATTGTTGAGCGATCCTAACAAGTTTCGCTCGATATGCATGTTTAGGACTTCCACCATGTAATCTGATTTATTTAAATGTTTTGTTAGGACTTTGTCACGTTATGTTTTATTGTACCTTGCTTGATATGCATGTATGTTGTGCGGATATGTATATTTTATGACTTAATGTCATGTATGCCCTAGATGCATGCTAGAAGGTTGGAATACCTACATATCCCCTAATTGACATATGCATGATATGTTAGTGAGTCTTAGTCTATGCTAACTTTCCCTGAGTCCTTGAGCCACATTTAGGGTATTATGACGACATGGGTCGGCTAGGTCTATGTAGGGACAGTTCGGGTGCAACCCTTGATCGTGAACTCACATCAACTGGTGAGGGCTCACTTAGCATATAGGAATGCGACATCACCCCCTTAGGGTCCGTGGCACACTAGAGGGTATTACTGAGGGAGCTTCAGTTGTGCTTGGAATTGGCCTTGCACTATTCTAGCTTGGAATGGAGAGGAATAGGGAGCATTGTCAGGTGCCATTAGGGGAGCTTTCGGCTATCGCTTAGTAGTAGGCATGTATGGAGTTATAGGTAGATTAAAAGTCACCTATCACGAGCGATGACTCCTCCATACCTGTTAGACTTCCCTAGAGCTCGAGACATACGAGGGCACCCAGACTTATGCACAAGAAGCGTGTTGACGTGTTGGACCCTAGAAATTAGGAAACAAGAGGCTAAATGCACCCTGAAACCTGAATACACCGTGATGGGTAACTTACACCCTTGGAATATATGTAAGTAGGGTATATGAAACTTACGAGCCTAAGAGGGCTAGATATGAACTTTACGAGCCTGAGAGGGCTAGATATGAGCTTGAGATGGCTAGATATGAACTTTAAGAGCATGAGAGGGCTAGAAATGAACCTTAAGAGCTTGAGAGAGCTAGATATAAATCCAAGCCATGGAATTGGCCAACTCTAGGACCCTAAATAAGCACATAGCTTAAGAAACATTGAATAGAAGAAGTTTCGATGAGAGCCTACAAGTAGGTGCTTACTAAGTATTTTTATACTCATTCCTGCTATTCTTTGTTTATAGATGGATCGTAGACCATTGTTCGACGATGGGAGCATGCGGCTGCAGGGAACCTTTGTTTTTTATATTACTTTAATGTCATCTTCTTGAAACTTGTGTTATTTTGTAAATTGTTTTCTCTGACACTGGGGACACGCTTCGTACGTTTAACACTTTTCATATCAATTTACTGTTTAAGTTTGACTTTATTTTCCCCGTGTTTCCTGTCTTACAAAATTGAAAAATTTTACTGCCTTTTTTTACCTTCAATCCACGTGGCGATTTGTGATTCAAAACCTCTAAAAGCATGTCATTACAATTTTTCACTCGATAGAAAGAGACTAAACACTAACCTCACCCAAATGGCTGAAGGCTCCATGAATGCCACCAAAAATCGTTGAAAATATTGCATACCAAATTTGTGCATCCATAAAATAAACCTACACAACAATAAATAAATAAATAAAACAAAACAAAACATTACTACAACAAGTCATGATGTGCAGCAATAGGAACAATTATCTTAAATGTAGTCATCATACATTCCTGAAGTTCTACTTCACTTACCAGGACAATTGGAGCCCATATTGCTATAATAACGCCAATATTATATGACACTACCATTCCAAAATAACCGTTAGAACCAGATATAGCATCTTAATAATGAGTTTAATATTTCTTCCAATAATAAAATATTACCATGTGGAAAGAACTCGTGCCATTCATAATTACCAATATGCATTCCCATAATCAACTTCGTAGGACCAACGAGCGGATATATCTATTCAAATGCAAATAATAAACATTAGAGTCTCAATGATATTAATGTCTCCACTAAACATGGTAAAAATAATTCACCAGTATAGGCAATGAGGTAATTTAGTCATGCCATGCTTAGTTACTGCATTTATTGTATCAAAGAAGCGGTTCAGTATCCAGTCCAATAGGACTGAGAGAGATAAGGACTACTCTACTTCATTTAATTGCCAAAGAAATTCAGAGGATTTTACATACCAAGTAGGCGATTACCATGACTCAAACTCATTCCATCCAAGCCCTTTATTATTTGCATATCCTTTATTGACCACTAGGTAAATTCATGGTGGTTCATTTATCAATCACATTCAGCCTTGACCACGAAATAAAAATTAAATTAAATTGAAATAATAGAAAAGACCATATTGTAAACGTGTTCACAAGTCGTTTTGTCTTGAGAAACTTTTGAAGGCCTTTACGTCTCGATAATGTTATCAACATGGTCATCATGTTATACTTCCGAAGGCGGAAGACTCACCCTAATACAAGTCACATTGTCCAACCTCCCCCCTAACTACATGTTTCTGTTCGAAATGGCATAAAAAGTGGGTACGGATACAAAAAGATTATTAAAAAACTATCGATGGAAAGATGGCTCACATCTTGTCCGATAGAATATCCTAAACCTCCCCGCAGACAAGGGAGGACTTGGTCTATTTTCGAGTCCCCAAATGAATATGGAAATTTTATCACGAAGACACCGCCTAGTGGAGAAAACTTATAAAGTCTAAATATACTCCTACATCATGTACAAATTGACCCCCTCTATCTTCAGCAAAGGGGCCATGGATGTACAAAAAATATACCAAAATCTCATCACCAAGTGCATTTTCCATAAGTCGGTGATGGAGAAAGTACACATAGGGATGATGTCAGCAAACTATGGGATTTGGAGCTTGGTAGGAACCTAAAGGATCGACCTTGCCCCAGTTGTATTGTCTAAAGAAGTAAACTCATTGAAATGGCTACCTAGCGTTGATGAGGTCTTCTCTACAAAAATTTTTATGATGGACATAGGAGAAAAAGTAGAAGCAATGAACCCCACGCTCGCAAACACAATATAGAAAGGAAATCATCCTAAAAAGGTGAAGTTTTCCTATGGAAAATAGTGGATAAATCCACTAGCACAAGTGAAAATCTAAAAATAATAATAATAATAATAATAAAATGTCCTACATACTCTATTTCCAAGTTGGTGCACAATAGGCAAGAAAAACAACGAATCACAAACCCATTTATTTATGCAATGCACATAAGCTCAAAATTTCTGGACAAAAATTCTCTCAATTTAATGCTGCTATTATATTTGGTTCCTAAAGAAACTCATAGGATATTAAATCTTAAGTAGGTGGTCACCATAGCTTGAACCTATTTCCTTTAAGCCCTATATTATTTAAATTGGCCCTTCTTTAACCAATAGATATGACCGGGTGGTTGAGTACGAGTATAAACTATTTCATTTCATTTTCTATTTTCCTAGAAAACAATTTTCTCTAAAACATTCCTCTTGTTCGATCACATCATAAATTGAATCACCTTGCAGATATTTTACAAATATTCCCTTTTAAGTACAAAAGAAAATGATTATTATGAACTTAGATGAATAGCATTTATGAGTTCTGTAAGGTACTACAGTTAAATTATTGGTTGATAAGAACAATCACCTCCACATAGTAGCTGAACGCTAGCTTACTGATTAGCAGCAGAATCCAAAACAGTGAATACCTGAACCCAAGAAAGTTTTATCAACAGTAAGAGATAATGAAAACAGGAAAAGGCAGCAATGCAGAACACTCACGTAACCAAAAAGTTCTGTCGCATGAGATCCTATGTAGACAATAAAGAAATTTCAAATAAAAGCTAAAATGGTAGCTGAGCCACAGTTGTTTGCAATGCTAGAACTGTAGCAGCATTAGGTTGGTACTTGCCTCTACTGTAGCAGCATTAAATTGAGAGAAGGAATAAATAAATATAAAGCTATGCTTACTTCAGCAATGAGAACATGTCTTCATGCATGCCTCTCCCGACATAAAGTTTAGGCTGCAGTATGGCCAAACCAAACATCTGATGAGACTAAAGAGAACTGAACCTAGAACATGTGATGAAAAACGAAACGAGAGCCAAACTCAAAATATATAGCATCTAAACAACCAGCAACAAGCACTTCAGTCAAAAGTAATGAATGTTAAACGTACTTACCTGAGCCCACCACATTAGAAATGTGATAATTCGCCAATTTGAACGCTCCATCTTTTTCCTCAAAGGTGGAAGCAAAAATACTAAGCAAGACAATATATTTGGTATCATATATACTGCAACAGCATAATTATAAAATGACTGGTTCTGCCAGTCCGCAGCCCAATTACTGAAAAATTTCACGAGTCCAGTGGGATTTTGCATGGTATTAAAATATGCAATAGGCAAAACCACGACCCATGCTGCTGCCACTATAAACTTTAGAAGATAACGTAGTATTTGGGTAAACTTCAAGCTCCTCCATGCAATCCAACTTAGAATTATATCCAGAGTAGCTGCAGAGAAAGCATACATCATGATGAAAATTGCCATAAACTTAAAATCATTAGCTAAGATAATATTTGACGGTCATCAACAGAAAGCTTCACAGGAACTGCAACTTTGTGTACCACATTCTGAAAAACTATATGAAATAGAATTAATCGTGATTGATGTCATACCTCTCACAAAATTAAGAATGGCAGCAGTAATGAAAATGCTCAAAACACTTTTGAAGACATCGCCATCAAAAACTGCTAGAAGAGATCCACCAGGACTCCAGGCAATTATTACCATAGCCTGAAATCATTAAGTTATAGATGATATTGTGTTCCATGAGAAAAGGTGATAAAAGAAAAGAAAGCCAAAGGGTCGATAGAACCTGGTATGCCAAGATAAGGAATATCCACATTCTGTCAAAGCTTCTATAAAGATGCAAAAAGGTACGGACTTCAACAAAGTTTGTTTTAGGCTTCCTCTTTCCAGCAGCTACTAGGTTAGGATTCTAAAATTCAAATACAGTTTCATAAATGTTAAAAAAATTATGCAAACCAATGTATAGCATAAGACAAGCATGTGCAAGACAATAACACTCAATTTTTATGAAGAAACTTTACAGCTGGATTAATATGCCACAAAGAGAACAATGTATAAATCAACTAGCACAAAGAAAGAAGAGCATGTGTGAGAGAGAGACCGCATTTGCAGGTTGTACAGAATCTGAATGTCTAAAAAAATCTGATTTAGGGTTCATAGGCCATCCAAGGTTCAAACATTTTTCAGACCTAGATCAACAAAAAAAAATTCAATTAATATTATCAAAAGTTCAACATGAATTTACTTCTTGGTGAAGCATACCAAAAATACTCATTGAGATCATCATAGTTCCGCCAGGTAGAATGGCTAGCCTTGCCACCTTTGTTTCTCTTAGCTTCCTGTTGTACCAAGCAATCAATTCTTAGATCAATCCTTGTGAAAATTAGGGAACGGGTAAACTGATCAAATAAAAGATGTAATTACCATCAGAAGAACTTGGTAAATTGGAGTTATTACTTCCCTCAAAAATGATTCATCATCACATATTTCTGTCTGAAACGATTCTCCACTGACAGGATGGACATTGCTATACAGAATCCCATAGACAACGTTGGCCATCTTACATATTGAAGAAACAAGAATAAGATTGAGCATTCTTAAACAACAATATGTTCAGAGTTTTAAAAAAAAATGATATAAATTAAAAAAGGTCACAATTTAGAATGTAACCATTTGAAAGTAATGTGCCGTAACTTAACAATTTGTCCACAATAAAGATCAAATACTGTTCCAAGAATGGTAAATTAATTAGATCAAATCAAATTAAATTTCATGATTCTCATTGAAAGTGATAAATACAAAGGAAATGTACTCACACTCTGAGTAGTATGGGATCATAATAAGCCACATAGACACAGAAAAAAAACAAAATCAAACCCTAAGCGTCCAATCTGTTTACATGATTCATATTATCTCACAAAAATTTAGCAATCATATGCCTAACAAAATGCTGCGTAAATTAGAACTGCATTACATCATCACCAAATTGAACTTATTCTATTTGAAATTATTCCCATGATATCTTCTATAAGAAGTAGGAAATTCTTGAAGCCTACGAAAAAGTAGTCCCATTGGAGTTGATATAGATCAAGGGATAATTACAAACACATTTTGAAGAAAAGCTCCAAGATAAGCAGCGGAAGAAATATTATTCCAAAGGAATTAGGGTTCCTTGTAAACATTTTGGGAATATTCTGCTATTCCTGCCAAAAATTGCTTTATATGGTTTGACCACGAAACTGCAGACTATCATCTTGTCAATAATTACTAAACTTACTTAGTTCAGATGAATAGTCCTACAATAGTCGATATCGGTAAGTTGATTCTTGGAAATAATGTAAACTAGAAGTATGATATGAATCTGATCCTAGCTAATTGGCTTAAACCAACAATGAAGAGCAAGCTAACTTTTTGTAAGAACTTTGAATCTTCCCTTCTCTTCCTGACTCAAATCTAAATTGTATCTCCTACCCAATCTTGGTGGATCTCTCACTTTCACATATTCCCTTAATTCAACACGTAATTGTACCCTTGCCCATCAATCTGTTACACTTACAACTAGCTAGGTTTCACCCTCTGCCCCACGGCCCCCCTCCTGTTCCTTGGCATGCTTCTAAAATTATCCTTCAACTCCAACGCCCTTAACTTGCTAGCATCTACCTAGATCTCATGGATTCATCACTTGCTGGCTCCAATGCATATAATTATTAATTAGAAGTACAATTGGATGAATTAAATCCAGTCTCCACCCTGTACAATTACCTTGTCTCGTCTTTCGTGCAATATTTCATATTAGTCATATATTGTGACCTAAATTTCAGGAAAAGTAATTATTGAACACAACTGTTCAGGAAGTTTGAACGTAAGAACAATTATCTATTTTCAGGATAATCAAATTTCTGGACAATGATGCTCATGAAAATGGCATTAAAGTATTCATGATCAGGTCAACATGGTGCTAATAAATAATTGTAATGGAAACAACAATTTTATATGATATTTTAATGGCATCAAGTGCACCGAGCGTTTGAGAACAATAAAAAAATTTCAAGACATTATATGGGCATAAGAATGTAATAAGAAAACATACATACATTGTGGAAAATGTAGCATAGACATTCAGGCATGAAGCGAATATTTGAAGCTTCACCCCAGATAAGAAGATGAAGTCCAATATAAATAAGCTGCAACTGTTGACGGTCACTTTCATGAGGAAACCTGAAGGACGAAATAAACCATGTATACATAAGCCGCAAGGTGTTGGTGACAACCAGAAGAAAATCCGAATGTTAAAAATCATGTCCTTGGTAATAGCCCTCAAATGTTCAAATATCACAACGAGTTCTACATAGATTATATATAATAATGTATAAGATATGCTTAAATAAAGGCATTTATATGTTGTGTGCATGTCAATGTAACAATATAGAACACAGATGACAGCATCAATGGAATTTAATAAAATTCCAAGACATTAACTAATGGTAGCAATATTCATGGTAGTAAGATATACCCTAGCTTTGGCTTCCAACGAAGATAGTTACACCACGAAATATAGTTCTTAAAGATTTTTTCACTCAGTTGCTGTACAGTGCCACTTTTTAGCTGCATAAACACAAAATATTAACATGAGATGCAGCACATGAACTCTAATAGAAATTTGAGATCACATTATAAACGGAATAGTATAGATATTTCTCAACTGCAAAACAAATTACCTGTTTAGCAACTTGCGGGTTCTTATTCCTTATATCAATATTTGCAAGGAGCAGAATTAAGTGTTCCCTCTGGTTTGCTACATTTCCTTTCTTCATATGCAAAGAAGACATGCTAGCAGTTAGCAGATCTTATCTTCCCTTTTACCATATTCATACGGTATCACAACTAGACTCACTAAAGTTGGATGTAACAAATCTAAAAGTATTTAGAAAGCACGATTTTCTTTTTTATGAGAAGAAAAAACACCAATCTCAAATATCACGGACACATCCCAACAATGAAAACTTCTAATCCTTATTGGCATGAATAACAGAAAGAACGAAATACACGATAAAAAGCAGCGAGCAGAACTAGATCAAATTAGCAGATGATTGGATGTATAGGGATTGGAATTTGGATCACAAATTCACAATTCCACGAGCTATAAGAAACCAAGTCTCAATACTCCATCAAATATCAAAGAAACCCTATACACCCTCCAATGATATTGGGATTAGAGCCAGCTAACCTCCAGAAGCAACTACCAGTAACACTAAAACAAATTCCATTGTAACTAGAGTCTCCAAAAGACAAGTTACCTGAAACCCAAAAATTGAGGATAGCCAATCAAGTATATCATTTATAGGTTTCACCCTCTCCGTTGCAGCTGGCGGATTTTCATCGGGGTTGCCGGTTGAATGAATTTGGGGCATAGGAAGATTGTTCACCTTCTGTAATGCTTCAATTGCTGCTTCAATCTATACAATACTGATGAAAGTAAGTATAGGGCACTAAAATTAAGAAGTTAAGTAGTGAACTAACGCAAATATAGTATCATTTAGACTTGTGTTAACCTCCGGAAGTTCCATGATAGCTGGTTTAACTGCCATCGCAAACAAGGGGAGAATGTTATAATGTTTATGCTGCTCTTTTTTCCTTTGAACCTCCTTGGCATATTGCTCTGTCTGTAATGACAAATTAGACAAATTATTTCATGTTTTTTGTTCGAGGAATTAAATTATTTCTTGCATTGAAAGTTTGAAGACTCATACCTCTACGTCAATTTTTGAAGAAGGTACCACTGTCTGTAGCACTTCATATAGTACAGTCGCTATCTGATACATCTTAGCCATCTCTTCCCTTCAGGAATTCAAGAATCAAAGGAGAACAAAAGGTGTAAGCAGCATGCAAACCAAAACTGTGGCATATGAAAGATGAGAAACAAAACTCACGGTCGTTTGGTATACTCTCCTCCTTCGATATTGTGCTTATAGAATCTCTGGTAAAAGGCCTGAATTTCTTGAACATCATGTCTTTCAAGGATTGGGTGTGTTTCAGTTTCTTCCTGTAACAAGTATACATTTTCTTTGAGCACTTTGATCCATGCCTTAAATCAACAAAATATTATATAGATGAAGCATTATATCTAAATGTTGCAAAAATCTTATCATTCAAAAAGTAGAAATTTAAGGTGCTTATTGCACATTCCACCTTAGGAAAAAAAAATACATTATGTATATCTTTAAAAGCTTCTTAAAAAATTAAGCATAATTTAAACAGATGCTTGATGATGTTCAAACATCATGATTCTGAAAGATGAAACCATAGCAGGGAAGAGGAGGAAAAGTTATGAAGGAAACTTTTGACCAACATATAACTGTGATGTTTTGTATAGAATTTAAATTTGTGAGGCTATGAAAGTTTGTAGAGAAAAGGACTGTAAATCGACAAATTAATGGTTTAAGCAATTAACTTGAATGACACATGGATATGAACATGACACCGTGTATTTTCTTTAAATCTAACATAGACATGAAAAGGAGACGTTTATTAGAGTATATCATTTTTAAATATAAGAAAATTTTAATTTAACAAGCTTATGTATTTTTGTCCTCAAAAGAAAAGGAAATTAATATACTTCACTCCCACTATTTATTATTTTGTTCTATATACCTATTTTTTGTCCACGTTTTTAAGAGTAAACAAATACATAAAAGTTTGAATACATCATATATCTAATAGTGTTTGGCATGAGTTTCAATCACGTGTCCTTAGCCAATGTTAACATGTATCCAAAAAAGTGTTGTACTCATATTCAACTTACTCAACTGGTGTCTAGCATATATCTATTGTGCCAATAAAGTTAGGAGTGGTTGACATGTGACACAAACACATTGCCCAAACTAAAATGTCTGTTCTTCATATTCTTTAAGTTAAATAATAATAATAATCTGAATGTAAACTGTTTAATGTTTTAAGTAATAAAGTTGAACCTATTAAAAGCTAACTTTTTTACCAAATCTAGAAAGTAATTATCTTGAGCCGATTGAAGTTCACTTTGCGACCATATCTAGAAACACTATGATATTAAAAGGTATACCCTTTCAAGTCTGTGTAACAAATAGGTCTTGAATTGCCGGACACCACGTCCACTTGATGTTGGATCCATTTTATGAGCCTTCTCAAATGCATGGAAGCGGCCTACAAATTAAAGTAACAAGGAATACAAAGTTCAATTGTGGTTTTAGGAGCTAAACAACAGTGCAAAAAGAAAATAAGAATTCTCTGGTAACATGGCCACACTCATAACATGATCCAGCTGTAATTTTTCTTTTACTGCACCTACAGAACTACAAGTTACGCAAAGGAAACTTTTCCAAGTATATCACCTACCAGTGAAGGATAAAGGTAAAAGTTAAAAGGCAGAAAGAAGTTGATAGATGAAAATTTTCAGTATCCATTCAGCATACTCCCTAAAAAGTTCTTCCACTCATATCATTAAGAAAAGGGGGGCTAAATTGAGAAAGAGGAAAATTAAACATATATGAAGATAATTTCACATTACATGAAGTCGCTTGCAAACTCAATGGTTTGGTTGGTTGCATGAAAGAAGAACTTGTGTTATGTATCCCAATATAATTCAATGAAGCCACATTATTGTGTTCTAGAGATTACATAAACCATTATTGAAGTCCATCCAATTCAAGTGACGGAGCAGTTCCAAGCTTGGCTTGCCACAATTACTAAATCATAGAGAGAGTAAGGAATGGTGGTGGCAAAGACAAACCATCCCTGCCTCTCAATTGACTAACACTCTAGACATGAAAATGATTGCAGTTGTAACCTCGTTCCATTTGGGTTTTCGGTACGGTAAAAAAAAAAAATCACGCAAAAAAGTAAAGTATATCGTGATTGATGATTTCAGGCAGTTAATAGAACGTAATAAAGAGCAGAAGGAAATGGCGTAGATGAAAATAAAAGTATTATAGTTAAAATTATATGAGCTGGAGTGATTACAGAGATAGGCGACTCTGGGATTTTCGGTCTCAATCTCGTTGGCGACTCGGAGAATGGGGGCAATGGAGGCGAGGGAGGAAGGGACGAGCTCGCTGTCAATGCCGGAATTATCCTCGGGCAGCTCAACCATCCGAGTGGTCGTTCGGGTAACCCGGCGAGACAAGGAACGGGGCGGGCCCACCTCGTTCTTGCTCCCACTGGAGCTGGCCATGAGTTGGGTTGGAAAGTGTCAACAATCTGGAAACTGTTGGGGGTGAGGGATTGGGTAAAGCGAAGGAGACAGGGTGTTGGTGTCCGTATGTGAAAAGTAGAGGAAATGGGGAAGAAAGTGGGGAGAAGCATGTTTATGTAGGTAGTAGTAGTAGCAGAGAAGAAGGAAGATGCTTTGAGTGTGAGGTGGGGCAGTTGGAAGGAGGGAGGAGGAGCTTTTGGATTGCTCAGGGAGAAAGAAAAGAATTGGAATAGTGAGTGGGATGATTGAGTTGGAGTTGCTTTGGAGTTTGATAAGGAATTGAAGGTGAAAGAAAAAAGGTAGAACGCAGAGGGCGTAAGAGTGTGGGTGTGGAATGGGCGCTTTGGCTTTTGCTTTTCTTTTTTGGCGCTAATAAATTAAATTTATGCATTAACAAAGGTGACAGCTACACTGCTTTGTGGAGAGTGATGTTGTGTCGTCTGTCTATGAATCTATAAAGCACTCTTCTGAGCCTCGCTTTTTTCAGGTGGGAAGACGCAAGACAAAGCCTTTGGCTTGCTTTTCCCGCCTCACTCTCATTCTCGCTCTCACTGTGACTGCTTTTTTTTTCTGCCAACCCAACCACAGTGGAGACGATGAACTTACATGACCTTCACAATTGCACCAAAAAGGAGATTGTAAAACGCTTCATTTTTCATCCCTCCTTCTCTTGTACTTTTTAACTATCTTATATTCCTCTCACCATTCTTGTACTTTTAACTATCAGCAGATTCAAATCACACACTTTCTTTTTCTCTTTTCTCTTTTTTCTTTTTCTCTTTTCTCTTTTTTTAGTTCAATAGTTAAAGATCAAATGGATACATTATTCAATTTTTTTTTTTTTTTTTTTTTGTAATTTTCATGTTAGTAGACCATTGTGGCTCGATTCTGTTGAAAATTGGAACGCTACAAATGTTGTGGTTAAAATAATGTCCTAAAATCACAATTAAGAAAAGGATTGATTTCTCAACCACTTATATAAATTTATTTAATTTTGATAATTAATTATTGTGTTATAAAAGTATGATTTAAACGTCCAATTTATAAACAAAATATCAAGTTGTGAACAAATGTTAGAAATGGTGTTAAGGAATGGGAGCATAGTATTACGCAACAAAATTTATTTATTAACAAGAGAGATGTGAATGAAACAATGATAAATAAGACCTGGTATATACCAGAAATACAATAATAATAACAAAACAATGATAAATAAGACCTAGTATATACCAGAAATACAATAATAATAACAAAACAATGATAAATAAGACCTAGTATATACCAGAAATACAATAATAATAACAAAACAATGAATGTGAATCGCTCCAGTCTAAAGCAGTAACCAAGGTAGGCAGCATGCTCAGAAGACACAGTCCAACACCCAGCAGCAACACAACGCAGCAACGCTACAAACACACAGCCATAACTTTTATTAATAATCATTTCTGTATATATACTTGTAAAACTCATAATTTAAGGGAATTCAAATATTCTAGGAGGAGAGGAGACTGACCATCCTTTCCAAAACCCATCCCCCTTGGATTGAGTTTGTGGCGTAAAACTCTGGTGCGGGTACTGTGGACCGTCTCTCACCGGATACCCAACTGGCGGCGGCGCTGCAACATAAGGCCCCGAATTCCACTCTTTCACTTGCTCCACCGCCGGATACGACGGAGGCGGCGCTGGATAGGCCACTGCAACAGATTTAAAAAAGAAACAACCACTCTGTTTAATATACATAAACTGCAGAAGTAGTAATTGAAAATGAAATCAGTGGGTGGCAGCTTCAACTTACTGGGAATTTGCTGATGGCGATACTGGCTCGTGATGGCAGATGAACAACGGAAAGTTAGAGAATTGCAGAGAAATGGTGGAATGCGAGTTTATGAAGAATCCATGGGGCTTATATATATTAATAAATATGGTGGGAAAAGAGAAGGTGCATGGAAATTGAAATGAGGCGAAAGGTCGGTTTGTTGGCTTCACCAACAAGAATTTGAGTTTCATATCATCAACCGCGTATTTGACTTGTAATTCAAATATTTCAACTCTGGAAGTTTCCGTATATCTGTATACGTTGTTGGACGTGACAGATGTAAGAATAATGCATAACATCTTGGGTCCAATGGAGTTTGGTTTTCAGATACGGGCCTCATGGGCTTGGGTTGAAGGAGGAAATTTTGGGCCTCCCGGGCTTGGGTTGGAGGAAGAAATTTTGGGCCTCACGGGCTTGGGTTGAATGAAGAAATTTTGGGCCTCAAATACAGTAGCTCCACTATTTTAAATTAATTATGAAGAGTTGAGTTGAGTTGAGTTTTTAAAATTTGAAAGCTTTGGGACTATTTAGGCAATTTGGTGGGTGAAACAAGCGTTTTGGGGTTTACCCAACTTAGGAAAAAAGGAATAGTTTTGTAAGGCACAAGAGTCCAAAGGGACGTTATAGAGTATTAGGATATGATTTTATTTTATGAATTTTGTACCATATTTAAATATACAATATATGCAAAGATGGTATGAAATTGAAAATGAAAATCTTAGAGGTCTCACGTGGGAGCAGCATGAATCGCACTCTCCGCCATACCAAACTTTGAATATGCTGCCAAACACACCACCCGGGTACACCGTACCCTCAACGACCTCTGACCCCTCCCATACTGCTACGCTGGCACTTCCCACGTGTCTCCGTGGGCCCGGCTCCAAATGAGAAAAAAAAAAAAAGAAAAAAAAAGAAAGAGGTGTTTTGTAGTTTATGTGGGCCTACGTGGCGGCCTCGTCTCTACCTCCACTGTCCATTTGCTACGTGGCGTATTCATACGCTGTGACTTATTTAAATCAATCAAACAAACCAACCAACCAATTTCCCTCTCGATTATTTTGAAGTTGCCTTGAAAGCAGGGTTAAGATAGCCCCATCCGAAACTACTAAAATACCCCTGGCTATCCCACTAAATTACACCCTCCCTCCCTTTGTTGAAATACTAAGCAGGTAGCAGAGTCAAAACGCAACCCAGTTCAAAAATAGAAAACCCAAACCCAAAAAAAGGCAACCCCACGTCCCACCCCATACGGCTTGCTTCCTTGATTTCATTTGCACGTCCCCCCTCCAATTTTCCCCATTATTCTCTCTCTCTCCTCTTTCTCTCCCTGATTGGCATGAGAATCGAAGACTCCTTCTCTGTTTTGCAACAGGATTTTCAAGACAACTGCAACATTTCTTTTCTCTCATGGCTGTTCAAGCTCGCCATCTTAATCTCTTCCATCCTCAACTAATAGGAGGAAACAGGTATACATATATGGGGTTTTGTTTTCCAGTTCTTATAGTTTTTGGATGTGATTCTGACGATGGGAGTGATGGATTTGCAGAGAATTTCCGATTCCGATGGAAGGAGATGCGAATATTTACAACACCCAAGTGGGTTATGGACTTCCATTACTCTCAGGAACTACCACCGCCGAAACTCTTCTTCCGCCTTACAATTCCGCGATCGTCGATTCAGTTTCCCCCAAAACTGTAGCCTCCGCGACAATGAATTCGGAACTCCCTCTGCCAAGAAAGCGCTCTAGAGAATGTATGAACAGGAACCACCCTTTCGCCTCCTATCCCAAGTCTTGTGGAACTTTCTCGTTTCTTGGCGAAGACATCTCCCCTCAGATCCAGCAGCAGCAACTCGACATCGACCGTATAATCTCCCAACACGTAAGTCCAGTTGATCAACATTCAATTATTTAATTAACTAAACTCCATTCACCCGGATTTGGAATTGACGTGGGTTTTGGTTACATATGGGAACAGTTGGAGAAGGTGAGGTCGGAAGTGGAGGAGAAACGGAATAGTGATGCGAGGAGGATAATGGAAGCGATGGAAGTGAGTGTGATGAAGAGGCTAAAAGCGAAGGAGGAAGAGATGGAAAAGATGGGGAAATTAAATTGGGCATTAGAGGAAAGAGTGAAATGTTTATGTATAGAGAATGAAGCATGGCGCGACATGGCACAGACGAACGAAGATGCGGTGAATACGTTAAGAAGGAATCTAGAAGTCGCGTGTAAAGTAAAGGAAGATCGAAAGCAGAAGCAGGGAATGGAGGATGGAGGGAGAGCATTGGTGGAGGAGGCGCAGTCGAGCTGCGGGAGCAACGAGGGGGAGGGGGAAGGAGAGTGGCGCGTGGTAGAGAATAATAAGAATAATAGGAATACTGGGAGGAGGAGGAAGAGGTGGTGCAGAAGGTGCGGGAAAGAGGCAGCGAGTGTGGTGGTATTGCCGTGCAGGCATCTGTGCCTATGTAGTGGGTGTGGGTCATGGGTGCACGTATGCCCCATCTGTAAATCCTCAAACAACGCCAGTGTACATGTAAACATGTCTCCTCTTTAACGAAGATACTTTTGATATCAATACAACTGCCCTCTTTATTTTTAATTGATGTAATGGGGAAATTTAAGAGGCGAAAGGAAAAGGATCTGAACAGGAAGGCGCTGGTTGATAGGATGGGAATAAGCGGGAGGGAGGCAGCGGCAATAATGGGAGCCCAAGTTTGTTTTATATATGTGTAAAAGAAGTGGAAAACGACGCCGTGGGGGCAACATGCATTGAATATTGTAGGTCCAAAGAAAAGGAATCCCATCCCCCGTTGTTTACTATTATTAGTAGTATGTGTGGCTTTAAGACCGGCATGGCCCCTCCATTGCCCCGTGAATCTGACGCCTCCAGAACTACAAAAATCATAACTTTGATCCCTCTTGGAATGGAATGGAATGGAATGAATTACTGTTTCCAACAGAATTGCTCTCTGCTATGAATTACTCTCTGCTCTGCTTCCAACAGAACACCCAGCTTTTGTTTTCCAATATTTAAACATTTCAATTTTGCCATGTTTCAGAAGTCTGCACTGGAAGAGTTTGGTGTTGCAGCTTCTGGACTGAATCTGGTTACAGTCCTAATACACCAACCAAGGAGTTTATAACCAGATTGTTATTCTGTTGTTTGAGATGTTTGGAGATCAATTTTGTTATTCTCGCTCTATGTTTCGCTCCATGTTTCTTATTCTCGCTCCATGTGTTTTAATCTATATTCATATACTCATATATGGTTGAATTAAAGAAGAAACAAAGAAACAGCGAGCCAACAAACAACAACAACATGTAAAATCTACTCAAAATACTCAATACTACAGAGCCGGGGAAAAATGATCCATCTAAACACTATATAGAATGTTACAACAAAAACCCATGTAACATCTGAATGGTTAAACCCATGTAACATCAACCCTGCTAAGATGAGTACTATATATTCAAATCCCTCAAATAATGGAACATAAATAATGATCATCCAATCTAATCAAATCCCAAATATTTACTGAAGAGAAAGAGGAAAGAAAATCTCATCTGATTTGGGGACTTTTAACCACAACATGTCCACCACTGATCTCAGCTCATCCCAGTTGCTATTTGTGAAGAAATCATTCACATCAAGCTGCTCATTTGTGGGGAAGGCTATTGGAGCTGAAATAATGCCACTGGAAACTGGAGATGGGGCCATGGAGGAGCTGCTGCTGTAATAGTATTGATAATTCTTATTCATCCATTCACGATTATTTGGGCCACTAGGAACAACTGCCTTCTGCTCATTCTGGACGATCATGGACTCGCAGCTCCAATTGTTATAACTGACTTCTCCACTGCCCATGACCTGCTCATTGCACAGCTTCGTGTTCTTCTGATCAGTCAAGGGGTTTTTGGTGGGCGCTTGTTTGTTCCAATTGGATCCATACCTTCTGCAACTCATATTCCTCTTGAAGATCCGGCACAGTGTCCAGATTTCCTTATGCATGCACACAAACACAATCATGGAAATTAAAGAAGAATTCTGTTCAAGGAAATGCAAAAGAAGTTTGAAGTATGTGTTACCGCTTCTTGAGCAATGTTATAGGAATTGGAAGGTGGGAGGCGAAACTCGTGCATCATCCAATAAGTTTTGGTGCCTTTTCCAGCACTTCCACGATAGTAAACGAGCGTTTTCTTGAGGCCAATGCACTCACTGCCCTCCCCTCCGTTGGAATACACGGGCTTGTCTATGCCAGTGGCCTTCCAAAACCCGGACCCAGTTACTCTATTTGGCCTTATACTGTTCTTGTACTTCCTCCCTCTCTTGCAGTAAAAGTACCACTCTTTATCTCCCACGTTGCTGCTCCCATCTGCATGCCAACCGCCCCACAAGACCTTACAATTCTATTCCCTTGAATCCAATAATATTAATAGTAATGTTTAGTTTGTTCTTACACGGAAGATCCCAGGGGTTGTGTTTGTAGATATCCATCTGTTTGATGAGTCCAAGCCTGATGCCTCTCTTCTCAACTTTCCCACGAAGGTAAAAGCTCACCAGCTCTTCGTCCGTCGGATGGAATCGGAATCCGGGAAGCGGGATCTCATCCTCGCCCTCGCAAACTTGTGGAGTATCCATTTCTTCTGCGGTTCTTCAAACATTGGGTGCCCATCTTCTTATACTAATCATTTAAACTGGTTATTCATTACGTCAAACTCACAAAACTTTGACTCTCGCCATTTTGTTGGACGCGGTTCTTTATTTCTCACAGGATTCCCATTATTGACGTGGTAAACTACGTTTTTAGCCTTTGAAAACCTTCAATCCAACATTAATTCACGTTTTGGCCCACCGTTTTTTCCAAATTACTCCCACCGAAAAATCTTTATTGCCCGTTCATCACAAATTTATTCTATATTATTAATTCAACCCACTTCTTTTTCATTTTTACACCTAATCATACAAATTAAACACCAATTTAATTAGTATAAAGTTGTTATTTTCACTCTTGCGGAAAAGAGTAAAATAAATAATCCTGACCATATACCATCCTCTACATTTTTTGGGCTATGAGGTTGGAATGTGACATTTTGGCTAGGGGGCTAGCGTGGGCCTTCACACGCTTTAAATTAGGCTTCATGTGAACTTATCTTCTTCGTCACACTTTCCCTTTATTCGAATGACTTCATGATTGTTTTGAGAGCGCTTATACAATCATTTATTTTGATTATAAGCTTGTAGTTCAAAATACAAAATTTAAAGAATAAAAAGTGCATCTTTTTTTTCTACGAGATGAACTTAGAGTGTTTAAGAAAATGTAGTGCCCAAATGATATCTCGAAAAGGCACGAAGAAGGAAAAAGAGAGCATATATATTATAATAAGGCAAGGAAGAAAAACGGAGCAAAATAATTAATGTTATGAAAATGAGGCTTGAAAACACGCAAAGGACTGAAAGCTACCCAAGTCGTACATATCTCCAATTCTTTCTTTCTTTTCAAATGAAACAAAACAATTGACATATCATCTTCTATGGGTAGTTTCTTGGAAGCTGCATAAGTCTTTTATGAACGGAAGAAACACGAAACACTCATTTTTTTTTTGAAAGGTATGGATGCTTTAACTATCGTGCATTGATTAGCAATAGAAGGTTCAGGAGCCAACGAACCTCTCTTCCAATTTCTTCGTTATATTACATGTTGTTATGTTACGTCGAAGTTAAGTCATTATTTGGTAGTCCAATCAATATGTTGTTATCAATATTTGAATAATAGCATTAACGACGAATGAAGTTTATTTTCTAAATTACAAATTTGATATTTATTTAATTTAATTTAAGAATAAATAGTGAAAATAAAAGAATTTGGAGAGGGAGATAAAAATGTTTGTGGACAAAAATAAATAGAGATATAAAAAGCATGGAGTTTGATTTGAATGTAATTGCATAGGTTGGGGCAGATGTCCAATGTCTAGGGAAAGGGGCGTACAGTAGAAGTTAGGACAATTTTAACACACTAATAATAAATTTGAAAAGGATAGAAGATTAGGGATTATTGGGTATTTAATTATTTAATTATTTAATTTACACTCCCTATTGGGCTTTCGAATTGGACTTGGAGGGGACGGGCAAGATAAGGGCCCACGCCATCTGCATCCACCAACTCCTCCGCCGGCCTGTTCTTCTCCGTCGGCCTTTGTAGTTTTGAGAAAGCTCCCTCTCCCCCACTAACCCAAACATAGCTTCAGAATCAAGTAATTATTTCCATAAACACATTCCTTAATTATAATTAGCAATGAGTTTCGTTTTCATTACCAGTTAAATACAAAACTTTGATTTATGTCAACCATTTATGTTGATTCTTGTTTTGCCATTTATTATCATTATTATTTTTTATTTTATTTTAAGTATGCATCATCATGAAGCGTATAAGTAAAGCTAAGTTGGGAAAAAACACACAAAAAATGAATGAGGGTGAGGTGTTGAATAAGGAGATGGAGCCAACCCATGTTGCATATTGATGATTAAACACAATAATTGCATATGGTTGAAAATTAGGAAGCTGTTGGATGATTTGAATCAAATCAAGATTTTTGCTTTGGCTTTGCTTGCTTGTAATTTAGCAATTCCAATAATGTGCAACCAAAATCTTTGTATTCAAAATGATGGGTCCCCTACAAAGATTTTGGTATCGCTTCTACCCTATTTTGTTGATGCCACCCCCCACCCCCCCCTCTCTCTCTTCTTCTTCTTCAGTCCAATTCCTTCATTTAGTTTCACGAGCCAATTAGTTAGAGGGTTTCATTTTGGTATATGTAAATGGCAAAAGAGATGATGAAGGGGAGCTGCAAAAAGGGCGCCCCATCGCCTTGCGCTGCGTGCAAGCTTCTGCGGCGGCGTTGCACTCAAGACTGCGTTTTTGCTCCTTATTTCCCAGCGGATCAACCCCACAAATTCTCCAGTGTTCACAAGGTGTTTGGAGCTAGCAACGTCACCAAATTGTTGCAGGTTTTCTATTCCCTCTTAATTACCCATTTCCTTAATTATTAAAACCATATATATATATAGACCATGAGAAATAATGGGTACATGCTAATGTTCATACGGGTTTATGTTGACTTAAGTTGAGATTATTCAATGAGCTATGTCGTGTGTACATTATTTTAATTGGTTTGACTTCTGCATTTCATGAACTACCGAAGATGTTCATATTAGGAAATTAGCGGTAATTTTCAAGCTTTGGGTCGTGTGGAATTATTATTTTTTAGGTAAAGACATACATATATGGACACCTCTACACTTGTCTGCATCTTGCTTCTTCTTCTTCTTCCTCTTCTTTTAATTATTATTCATTTACTTTTTATGGTTTGACGTGGGGAAAGTTCTAAACCATTATTAATGTATGTTTTTAATCGATTATTATTGGCGTAATGGTGACGTTATAATGATTTCTACATTTTTTATATCTCAAAATATTCATTATTTCATCTTATAGATCATTATTATTGAGTAGAGTATGGAAGTCAAAACTTATAGTTTGATTATACATGCATCTAGAAGTTAGAAAGAAAGAGACCAACTTATTGAATAATTTTTGAAAAAAAAACCATGGAAGAGATAGTAAATCTTCATGGTAAATGCAGGAGTTACCCGAGCAACACCGGAGCGACGCAGTGAGTTCGATGGTGTATGAAGCGAATGCGAGGATTCGAGACCCAATTTACGGGTGTGTGGGAACAATATCGTGCCTACAACGACAAGTAGATGCGCTACAACAACAATTGGCGATGACACAAGCCCAGCTGCTTCATTTCAAAATGGCCCAATTTTCTTTGGCATCACAACCATCGTCCACTGATGATGTCCTCCCTTCGCCGCCCAATACCAATGTGCCCTCATTCACCTCCTTGTGATCTTGCTACCCTTTGCTTTTGTTTTGACCCATTTTTCATTGTCTCTTACATTTTGACACCTTAAAAATTTAGAGTTTTGATGCTTCCATTGACATTTTATAAACGATCGAAGAAGAAGTTAGAGAGAAAACGACATCGTCTAACATAATGTAGGCAAGTAAAATAACACAAATTTGAGATTGTATCCTATTGGTGGGCGAAAGTGAATCCTGTAGACGTTAGTGGTGCATACAAATGGCGTATAGAATGTAGTGCAGGGTTTTGAGAGGCAAATTGTTGAGAGAGAGTTGAGAGGGGAGTGAGGTTTGAACAGTAGCTAGCGCTGCTTTCAGGTCAGAGCGAGCAGATGGAGATGAAGAGATGATGGTTGATGGGCAAAATCCCATTAGTGCTGCCCACCAAAGGCCACCAAAGCCCACCAAAACCCCTGAACCCATTACCCTTCTCCCTCTCACCTAGCCCACTCTTTTCTCAATCATATATATTATGCACTTTCTACCTGGATGCTTTTTTTTTTTTTTTTTTTAATTTTTAATTTTTAATTTTTTTAATATTTTTATTCCAGGAATAAAACTATTTGTGGATACTTGCCTTTGCTGCGTTCATATTGAGAGGACTACTACATTTACAAAATATGTTGTTAATTCAAAACTTAATACACCACTATCCACATATTAACTACATGTTGGATGTGATATACATCCACTATATATAAAACCAGAATCATTTGGTGATGATGATGAACTAATCAACACTATCCCATCCCATCAACTACACCTTTTTAAACCATATGTTATATATTATTTGAATGACAAAATGCTGAACCCTCCTTCTCTTACTCTCCTATGTTTCCATATCCTAGGATGATTGAAAAATTAACACTCGGAACATTATCATAATTACCTCTGCTCATTCGATTCATTAATTATAGTACGCCCTACCCACCAAGTATTTTCATATAGTCTTCCCTTTAATTTGCTGCCCCTTTTTGATTTTCATCACTGCCATCTCTCAACTGCTGATGTATGGTAAGTACATTAACCCTCTCATCTCTTCTACCCATTCTTCTTCATCCTTCTTCCTCTGCAAATATCATAATAACATTATGTCTATTGAACCACTAATCAACTTCAAAAGCTTAATTTACTTTTTTTAAAAACTTATAATATTAAATTAAGATGTTAATGCATGTGGGATAATTAATTGCCCACTTTGTAGATAGATACATACCTGGGCACCCACATGATCTCGGTTGTATAATAATTGAGTGTCCGCTTTGTGAATACAAGTGTGGTTGATCTTAGTCGGATTAAGTTGTTGATCACATGCTTCGTTGTTCCTCGCAAATCTTCCTCGGACTCGAATCCTTCTGTCGGCTAAGGTTTTCCGACATGCATACTGTTGTTTAATTTATACACACACAAATTAACCTTATATCATACGTTGTATTCTATTAATTTATGGTGTAACCAGATTACATATATTATATACCTTTATGGTTTTGTTGAAATTTCTTTGGTTTCTCTTCTTCAAATACCGCAGAATCCTTTCTTTTCTTACTTCTTCAGAATAGCGGCCCACCTTCATGTTTGAGTCTTCAGATACAGGAACTTGGCTGCTTTGAATTTCCTAAAACAAATCACAATTAATTAAAAAAAAAATCGTAAATTTTCAGTAAGGATATAAACTAAATCATAATGGACAATTTATGACTCAACCCAGTTGTCGGGAGGAAGCGGGTGGTAAAGTGGTTCGGTCTCGGGCACCAAACGGAAGCAATCGTCTGGATATTGAAACAAGGGATGATCATCAGGTTGGTACCCAACGCAAAAGCTTTGACATGGGGCTGCATTATTAGTGGCACAGATGGAGGGCGTGTTAAGTTGAGGCAATGCGATCATGTCTTGGTGAGGAAACGAGGTGGGTGTCAGACCAGGTTTATGAGAAGAGTATTGGGATGGGGAAATAGGAGGTTGATGATGAAGCCCAAAATCATCGAACAAAGGAACCGAAGTTTCCTCGCCCCACAATACACCGCCGCCCAGTGCCGGCGCCGTTGGAGGAGGGCGCTGCTCACAGAAGTCATTGGGAATTATTGATGTTGTCGTCGTTGTATAGTCGGTGTAGAAGAATTGAGGAATGGAAGCCATATGGGTTTTGTTTTGATTAAGAAAGGAAATGGAGATGAGGGTATTTGGTTTCTTACGTGTATAGATATATAGATATAGATATAGATATATATATATTCGTGTGAGTGGGGTAGTGAAACTGGGTTAAGCTTGAGCAAGTTGTTGTTGGATGGGTGGCGGGTGGGTTTATTTGGGTATTAAAAGAGGGATATAATTCCAAAACTAACTAAACTGTGAGCAGTGTGTTTGTTTCTTAACACCTTCAAACCATGTTTAGGTTTTAGCAACAACAATTAACAAACATGGTCTGATATAAACCTTACAAGATTGTTATTTGTTAGGGAGTTTGTTGAAATGTAAAGGGCAATGCAAGAATCTGATATCACATGGACCTCAGACATTTGGCATTAACATCTTAACTACAAATATCCTCTTATGAACCTGATTACATATTAATAGAGAAATTAGGAAACTATTTTGGATTCATTCTCTTTTGATTTTCCAATAGAAATTAAAGAAAGAAAAAGAATAAAAAGGATGTCGTGAATTTATGAATTTGACTTTCTTTTGACTACAAAGTTTTTTCCCCAAAGAAGAGGTCTACAAAGTTTATCTCTATTGCCTCCACATAGGAATTGGTGATGAATATAATGATTATTCATTAGAAACTCATTAATTTCTCTGTTCTTGTAATAATTGAATTATATAGGAATTTGAATTTAATACGAGGAGATGATGATCCTTAATCAATCCAGTCAAACAAGAATTAACTTTTGTTACATGCGTTTGTTGAATTAAGAGAGGGTTATCGCATATAAAACCCAAATTGCTGCTTTTGAAGAATCTTTGTCGTCCATTATCGATGCCTTTAATTACATCAGTCCTATCGCCAACTTAAATTCACGTTGCGAGTAGAATATAATCTCGAGCGAGTGTTGTAAGACATAAAATGTCAGTAGAATCTTGAGCAATTCATTAGTTTCAAACTATTTTATAAGTATCCGATTCAAAAAGATTTCTCAACAGATTTTGCACTACTGTTTTCTTATCTTATAAAGTGATTCCCATGCTTTCATTTCTTTTCTTGTCGCTGCCTACTAAAGTATATATCAAGCTACCTAGTTCAGCAAGTAATCCTCATGGCTACGAGTGAGGTCTCCACTCCATGTGGGCGCCCTAAAACCCACTTGGACCGCCCAGACGAATACGCTTTGGTCCATTACGTATCGCCGTCGGCCTCACGGTTTTAAAACACGTTTGGTAGGAAGAGGTTTCACATCTTTGTGAAAAAATGTCGTTTCCCTCTCAAATTGACGTGAGATCTCACAAGGACTCCTCCCCGTTGAAGTATGTACAACACTACAACACGTCTGGTAGGAACCAGACGTGTTAAGTCGGGTAAAGTGGAGATTAAGAATGAAAGTAAAGTAAGTAAATCCAAGTTGGTATGGAGGATGCGTTTTATGACGTTTTATCCTCTCACGCCCAAATTGGTACAGAAGTGGAGAGTTAAAAAGAAAAAAGAGATTGAACATAAGATTTTGTAGGGCTGAAATTGGTATCAGGTACCCATCATGGATTGTTTGCCCCTTTGTATCCCATCAAACATTTTGCCCCAACACCTCTTCCTTCCCTTCTCTACACCCTCTGAGTGTGGGCCTTACTGCCCACTTGCATGGTTCTCCATAAAGTACACACCTTTGCCCATTTTCTTTGACTAAAGCTACGAATCCACACACTCCAAAAAGGGGGAAAAGAAAAGAGAAAACTATACGTTATTCCCATCATAAATCACAACTACGATGAACTTAACTAACCATACAAGTAATGCCTGGATTATGAATGAACAAATGTAAGCGCGAAATGGAAAGGCTGAAAATGAATCATAAGACGATGATATGTTGTAGAGCATAAGATGAAAAGAAAGCTTTTGTTTTGTTTTGTTTTGTTTTGTTTTGTTTTGTTTTGTTTTGTTTTGGGTGTTTGTTTGCCACTTTCACCATTCATATCTACCTATGAACATTTTCTATTTCTTTTTATATGTTTTGTGGGTTTTGCAGGCACAGGGTATGGGTATTTGCCTCTACTTTCTCTACTCTATACTCTAAACTTTCTTCTTTCTTTCTTTTTTTTTTCTTTTCCTTTCTTTTCTTTTTACAAAAAGAATAACAAACAATTATAAAATAATGAGGAGTAATCTAGGAAAAATAAACCAATTATGCATTTGGTGGGTCATGTGGGACAATTATCCTTCCATTCAAATTCTTTTTATATCATTATTTTACTAAAACTTGCTCTTCAGAACTCCCACAATGCTGACAATTTCATATTTTTCCTTTTTTTTTTTTTTTCTTTTTTAAAAAAAGTATTTTAGGGGGAAAAGAAGCCATAGGAGCGGGACACTTTTTGAAAAATGGATATGTCAAAAGGGCAATAATGTAAATAACAAGGACTCCAGCCCCGGCCCAGATCATTCTCTTCGACCAAAGGCCCACTGAACTTTTTACCGGCATAAATAGTCCAAAATCTTGGGCCTAGGGCTCCGAGGGCAACATGATTCGCGATTGTTAGTTTGGTTATGTATACTTCTTATGCTACATCTGCCCGTATAGGATATTCTCGACAATACGGCCATTGCCATAGATCCGCTTCGATCTCGGTTTACCCAAAACCGGCGCCTTCCCTCCAACTTCATCTCTGTGATCGCTCTTCTTCTACCGACAGCTCCCGTTGTTGAAGGGACTTCAGCTGGACTCTGGAGTTTCAGCTTTCAATTCAAAGCATTGACCGAATAGCTCAACCAACTGGCGCATGTAATTGCCTCGAAGAAAACTTGGCAATCTGCGGAAGACAGCGGAAGCCATGTCTGTGCTCATTGTAACTAGTTTGGGGGACATTGTGATCGACCTTCACACCGACATGTGCCCCTTGACCTCCAAGAATTTCTTGAAGCTCTGCAAGTGAGTAATTTTATTTCATTTTCTTTGTTCTATCTATTACTTTTACTGCCTGGATTGTGTTCTGAGTACTCTGTTTTGTTTTCTTTTGCCTTTTTTTTTCTTTTCTTTTTTTCGCTTTCACCAACGAAAAACAATAGTTTTCATCGTTCTATCAGTGAAAATTTCAATTTTCGTATTATAAGAGATAGCTGATTGCAGTGGCTAATTAGTTTACTAGCTGTGATGAATTCACCTTTACGGTTTGCATATCTCATTGTCAGTTTTATGGCACCTTTCTTATTTTTTCCTGGATTGATGCAGGATTAAGTACTACAATGGCTGTCTATTTCATACAATACAGAAGGACTTTACTGCTCAGACTGGTGACCCCACTGGCACTGGGACTGGTGGTGACTCAATCTACAAGTGAGTGCTGTCTTTCGCAATATTTTGATCTTACAAGCTATTTTTTCTATTTTTGTTTTGGAATTTTTCTTGTTTAGTTTTCATATTATAATATTGCTTGCTGGCTGCGTTAGATTCGAAATAATAATTTGAACTTGTAGGCATCTTATGTATTACGGCGTGATGTATATCTCTTTTCTTTTTTCACCGTCTCTTCTTATCTTCTTCCTTCATCTTCAAACTTTAGATTTCTATATGGGGACCAGGCTCGATTCTTCAATGACGAGATTCATCTCGATTTAAAGCACTCTAAGACTGGCACAGTGGCAATGGCTAGTGCTGGAGAAAATCTTAATGCTTCTCAGGTACTATTGATATGTATATTTGTTTCCTCTGTTATTAAGTGTTGTCTGTACTGGTGCATGTTCTCTGAAACTTACCTGCTTGCACTACATTAGAAACTAAGACGGCATTCTTGCTCTTTATTTTTTTTTTTTTCAGTTCTATTTCACTTTGCGTGATGATCTTGAGTATCTTGATGGCAAGCACACTGTAAGTCGCCTAATACATTAACCTATGCTCTCTCTTCTATTGCTTGGGTCTGCCTCTCTCATCTCAAATATGCCTCCTTAGTATCCAATTTACAAAATATGGGTAACTCATCTGTGGTTGACTTATTTAATTGTGTTGTATTGTCAGTGCTGCTATTGCTTACTTTTTCTAACTGCGCCATTGCTAGGCCGGCCAAAGTTTGTGAAGATAATGCCATTTAAGTTATTTAGTGGGAGGCTTTGCTAAAAGGAACAATATAATTTTCCAAGATTCATAAAGAACCTTCGCATCTTTGGGAGAATGCTTATTTTGTCGCTTCTTTATGGAAATCTTGTTATAAGTAATTTCATGGTCGCATTCATTCTTATGTTATATACTGGTTATATGACTCTTTGGAATTTAATTGATTGTACAACGTTTGGTCCAATAGATAAAAGTTTAGTCTTGTAAAATGTAAGTTTTATAATTAATTATACGAACTTATTGATGAGCATTTAGTGAGTGGGATTCTTCAAGAAGTACTGGCTTATCTTACATGCTATTCTGATGGTAAAAATTTTTGGATTGAATCTGAGAGCCCACGGCCCCATCGAATCCAAAACGAAACATCTACAAAATGACGCCTTCAGTTATACAAGATTGAGCTAAATTAAACATCAACCAGCAAGGATTTTGAATCCTTTTGGACAAAAACCTTTGGCCCCATGGTACCACACCAAATACTTTAGAGATAAAGCTTTTTTTCTATCATTGAAATGAGACTCTTTCCAATGGCCGAAAACATCATATCAAGCACTACTATTGGCTCCATTAACTCCATTAAATCAAAAATTCTTTAAGGAGAAACATTTTCCAGAACAGACCATTTGGATAGAAAAACTCACAAACAAGGAGAGTACTATGGCTGAAATCCTTCATGGAAATGGAGGCCTAAACAAGCTTTTTGTCCTCGTGGACGAAGAACGAAAAGGTTGGATAGCTTTCTTCAATCTCATTAGAAACTATCCCTTGTTGTCCACTAAAATACCCAATCATCAACCAAACTCAAGACCATAGACATTTCCATTGTCCTACACAACCCTTGCTTGTCACTAAAAAGTTGCTACAAATGTCAGAAAGTTGAAAGACAGATGCAAAAACATATCTTTTGATTCTAAACAAAGAAGGAAAGACGACCAACAACGAGTTTTCCCACTCCCCCATTTGTACTGTATGGGATACGGTGATGATTGTCACTTGAAAACATTTTCATGATGATTGGTTTATGATAAACAGAAGCATCCAATCTATGCTAAATAACTTTGGCCAACTAAACCCCTACAAAGCAGACAAGGTGATTCTTCATCACACGGACAAAGGAGTATGTCTCATTAATTTGTAATAAAAAAGATTGCAAAAAGTTGGAAATTACACTGTGAAAATAGAACCATGATATGATGAGACGCATTTGAACAACCCAGTGGTTCCCTCGTATGGAGGTTGGATTAAAATATAAAATCTACCTCTCAATCATTGGGACATTGAAACTTTGAAACACATAGGAGATGCCTGTGGGGGTTTTGTTGAGATGGTTAAAAAAAACTTCATGGAGAGTGGACCGGATGGAAGCCACCATTTATATTGAGAAAAACACATGGGGTTTCACAGAAGTCTTAATACCATAATCTTCCAAGATTCCCTTTATGGTCAATATAGACCCTTGCTTCAATCGAAAATTGTTTCTTGATGTCAAGACTGACTACCATGGCACTGAACAAGCACATAAAGGATTCTATACCTCAAAGGATACCAAGTTTAATACAAATATTTCAGGCAACATTCTTGGACCACACCGTTGGTCAAACCACCGAGAAACAACACCTAAAGTGGCCTCTCAAGTACAACAAGAATCAACACCAAATTTTACACATCACAAAGTCTATGGCCATACCACAAAGCCCTAAAAAGGTAATGACCATACCCATCTGCCATGGACCGCCCCTTACTCTCCAAGCCAACTCCTATAAAAAAAGGTCAATCCCCCAACTAAACCATACTCCTACACCCCCATCTGCCATGATAGTCTCCCCACATAAGCCAAAGGCCACCAACCCCCCACCCTACTTTTCACCAAGCTCCAAAACCCCATCTACTGTACCACTTCTTATCCCCGACTCACAAGGTGTGACAACATCACAAGAAACACATGCCATCATCATAAATAACTAAAAAACCTTCCCCGTCCCAGTCCCAGAAACAAAATTCTCCACGGTTGACATTGACCAAGAATTAGACGATGAATATGCATCCAGCCCCCTACCCCTCTCCACCGCCCTACCATCCCCCACTGTCGGATAAAGCTGACATCTCTCACCCTTTGCTAGAGATCACCCTTCCAGATAAAGAGCTTGACACTATTTTTCAAGAAAAGCATCATGAACAATGGTAGAAGAGGTCACCCCAATATTAGAAACACTCACACTAGCAATGGCCATCCAAATTTTTGGCACCATGTCTAAAAGAACACCACATGTGCATCATGGCTATTCCATTCAGGAAAAAGAAGCCCACTACAGCCAAGAAACCACGCCAACTTACTAGAGAGATTGCTGGTCTCGTTTCAAACATCAATTATGAGAAATCGATCAAATCACATTTGGGAGGTTAATACCTCTTATGATTATTATCTCTTGGAATGTTAAGGACTTGGGAGATTGGCAAAAGAGAGCCCTAATCAAGTCCTACCTCCTCAAATACAATCTCACTATGGTTATTCTTCTAGAAACAAAATGAACTATGTTGATCGCTAGATAGTTAAATCCCTTTGGAGTGCCAGAAATATTGGTTGGTCAGCTTTGGATGCCTCAGGTACATCGGGGAGATCTTAATTATGTGGAATGACCTAACTTTGATCATTTCAGAAGTCACCAAAGGCTTATACACCTTAACCACACATATTACTCTGGCTGATAATTATAGATTTTGGATTACAGGAATCTATGGTCCCTGTAGATATCAAGAGAGACATCTATTATGGCAGGAATTACAAGACCTATCATGCCTATGTACAAAAAATTGGCTTTTGGCAGATGATAGGTAAATGAAAAATCCAGTGGAAAAGTCACCAGAGGCACGTGGCAGGAAGCACTTCAACAATTTCATAAGAGAAGCTGAACTCATTGACATTCCCCTCAATAATGGACTCAATACATGGTCAAACAATAGATCTCCACCCACCTTGACACTCATTGATAGATTCCTAGCCACAGAAGACCTCCTAGTGTTCAAAGACTGAATAGACCTATATCTGATTATTATCCCATTCTACTTTCTATGGGTTGCTGTAAATGGGGCCCCTTTTTACGTTTCGAGAATATGTGGTTGAACCATTCTAATTTTTTTCCAATGGTAGAATACTGGTGGAAGAATACTGTCACGACCCGATATTTTACTATGAGCCGTGACTCAAAAAAACAACGTGTATGCAAAGAAAAAGTTGAGAAGGTGTAAAGGCGAAATCAATTATTCCTATAACTGAAAATTTCAATATAAAGATTCAAACAAATGAAAGTTCCAAGAACAAAAATATGAAAATCTAAATACAAAAAAAAAAAAAAGATTGGACTGACGCCTCGGGACATGCATTCCTCTATGACAACCCGCCCCTCTGATCACGCCTTACCTCGACCCAACGCCTCACGTACTTGGAAAAAAAAAGATATAGCAGGAATGAGTATATTCCTTCAAGTATTCCTTCCTAAGGTCCATGTGGTGACTTACCTACTTGACGCGTGCCCTTTCGCTACCATCTCTATGCTCGTAAGGTGTCAAAAAATACTGATTTTCTTTGATTAGGTCCCTATTCACATAAAAATATTATGAAAATAGGAATCGGGACAAACAGAAGGTAAACAGACGAAAAACGAGCCTCTCACGCGCGGGGAAGGACGCCAGTGGTAGGCTGCACACGCGACGGCCACGCGCGGACTGCTTCATGCAGTCGTGGGTCGGGTCGGTTCGGCCAGCGATCCGGTTTGTTGCGGCTCGGCCTGGTTCTTGTGCGTGACACACGTCATTGTTCTGCTGGAGCTGCGTCACTCCAGCCGACTCTTCATAATAACTGGGCAACAAACAACTTTTGTAGAGGGGCGACAAATTCTCGTTGCATCCCTCATGGCAAACGAACTCATAGATGAATGTGAAAGAAAGAAACAAAAAGGTGTAGTCATTAAATTTGACATGGAAAAAGGCTTTCGACAAGGTTGACTGGACTTTACTTAAAAAAAACATTCTTGTGGCAAAAGGCTTTTGCTTAAAATGGCGAAGGTGGATAAAAGGATGCATCTCATGCACAAACTTCTCCATCATCATCAAGGGAAGACCGAGAGGGAAGATTTATGCCACACGGAGTTTGAGACAAGGAGATCCACTATCCCCTTTTCTTTTCATCATGGTAATGGATTGCCTCAGTCACCTACTAACAAAAGCAGAATACGAAGGGCATATAAAAGGTTTTCAGATTGGTAATGAAGGTTTAAGCATCAACCACCTTCAGTTCGCTGACGACACAATCCTCTTTTCTAACTTGACATATGCCTCTTCCATAAAAAACATGATTGAGACAGTAAAAACCTTTGCTAGCATAGGATTATCTTTAAAAGGAAACCACAAATCTTTTTCCTTCTGGAAGGTTATTATTGAGTAAATAGAAAGAAGGTTGCTAACATAGTCATCATGTTATACTTCAAAAGGTGGAAGACTCACCCGAATACAAGCCACATTATCTAACCTCCCCACTTACTACACGTCTCTATTTGAAATGCCAAAAGAGTGGTTGCGAATATAGAAATATTATTCAGAAACTACTTGTGGAAAGATGACCCACACCTTGTTCGATGGAATATTATAAACCTCCCAACATAAAAGGGAGACCTCGGTCTTCTCTCGATAAAGAAGAAGAACAAAGCTCTCCTCGTCAAATGGATATGGAGATATCATCACGAAGAAATGCCTTGTGGAGAAATCTTATAAAGGTCAAATATACTTCTACATCAAATAAAAATCAACCTTCTCCATCTTCTACAAAAGGACCTTGGAAGTATATAAAGAAACATCAAAACCTCATCATCGACCGAACTTGTCATAGGGTGGGTGATGTAGGAAGACTATCATTTTGGACCGACCATGGATTGAAAACACAATGCTAGCCTTGAGGTATCCACTTTTGTATATGCTCTCTCATATCAAAAAAGCTACGATCAAAGAAACATGAATGTTGTAAAAAATTATGGGACCTGATGTTTGGTAGGAATTTAAAGGATAATGAAGCAACAAAATGGGCCGAATTAAGCCTTGACCTTGCCCTTGTTGTATTGTCAAACAAAGCAGACCCGCTGACTTGGCAACCCAGCACTGACGGGGTCTTTTCTACAAAATCCTTGATGCACATGGGGAAAAAAGTAGAAGCAATAAATCCCACACTGGCAAAGACAATATGGAAAGGACATCCGCCTGAAAAGGTGAAGTTATTCCTTTGGGAAATAGCGCATAAAGCCATTAGCGCAAGTGAAAAATCTTCACAAAAAAAAAAAAAAAAAAAAAAAAA
>NW_019268578.1:1049666-1057694 GCF_002738365.1 Cucurbita moschata
AAAAAAAAAAAAAAAAAAAAAAAAAAAAAAAAAAAAAAAAAAAAAAAAAAAAAAAACCTCATTTCACTTCCTAGGGAGGTAAAGGATCTATTGGCTATGGCTTTAATGTACCACCCTTTCAAGAATGCAAAAGTCCTATTATGGAAAACCTCATCCGGATTTTCTTTTAGAATATGTGGAAAGAAGGAAATTAGAGAATATTTGCAAAGAAGACATAGACCTATACAGAACTTTCCGACAATATTGTTTACCAAGCTATATCTTAGTGAAAACTGTCTAATATTTTTACTTCCTATAGTTATACCTCCTTCATGGTAACTTGAGAAGGTCTTTTGTAAACACCATGGATATTACATTCCTTTTGTGAATTTCAATCATTAATGAAATTGTCTCTTATAAAATAAAAATAAAAAACTCCAAAATTGCAGGTCTTTGGAGAGGTTGCTGAAGGACTTGACACCTTAACTAGGATTAATGAAGCCTATGCAGATGAGAAGGGAAGACCATACAAAAATATCCGGTATGTGCAAGTTTTTTTAATGATTTATTTCTCATTGATGTCTGAAAAATACAAAGAGGAATGCTAAGCATCTGAAGGCTAAACGAGATTACCGAAAACTACTATGATTTGCATGTATCATAACAGGATCAAAATTGCTGGAGGAATTTGAAAGTGTAGGCCAGCTAGAGCTCACAAATTTACTTTTGTCCCATAAATTGTTATAACCTTAAGAGTCTTATTTGCCAGTTTAACTTCATGACACCATTATATTTTGTATTCCTATAGCAGTCACAAATTTATCTTTATATTTTTTCCCAAATATTTTGTTTCAAGTTAAAACTGCCTCAATTGAACAGAATTAAAATTGAACAGAATTAAGCATACATATATACTGGATGATCCATTTGATGATCCGCCGCAATTAGCTGAGCTAATTCCAGATGCTTCTCCAGAAGGGAAACCAAAAGATGAGGCAAGTATTATTTGTTGTAATCTATATCTATCATTCCCATCTATCACTCTTTTGAGGATTGTTCTGATGATTTTATATATGTGTGTGTATATATATCAATATATATATATATTCTTGGGCTGAAGTGGCAACTTAAAATTTGTAAAAATTGGGGGAATTCTGATGGGGAATGAGTTGGGAATATTATTAGGCATTAAGGGTATATTAGTAGTGAGTTAAAGAGTTTGTTAGAAGAGATTTCTATATATAAAGTGAGAGAGAAAGGTGGGAGGTCGGCAGTTGTTTAGAGGCTTTAGGCTTGTGCAATCTTGAGAGGTAGGACCCAAGTACCTCAAATTACTTGGTAGCTATCTTTCTGTATTTTCATGATTATCAATATATTTCTATGGTGCCTTTTGCTTCGGCAAGTTTTCCCTGAAACACAAGTAAACTTTCAAAGAAGGTCTATTTGGAAAATTTAGTAACGCCAGTGTTCAAAAACTGAATAGACGTTGAACACTGAATAGACCTACGTCTGAGCATTATCTCATTCTATTTTCCTAATGGGGCCCTTCGCCCTTCTAATCTGAGAATATGTGGCTGATCCATTCTGAATTTTTGTCAATAGTAGAATACTGGTGGAAGAATACGCCCCTCCGTGGGTGGTCGGGGCATGATTTCATCAACAAATTTAAAAGACTAAAAGAAGTCTTAAAGAAATGGAACAATAAGGTTTTTGGTTGTATTTCCACGAAAAGAAACCAGCTACTAACTAAAATGGCTCTCCTTGATCCGATGGAGGAAATTGACTCCATCACACTAGTTCAACACACCGAAAAAGCTCATGAAAGCTGAACTTATTTCGTTGGCTGCAAAGGAAGGGCAATCTTGGAGACAAATGTAAAAAACGATGGTTAGAGGAGGGTGACAAACACCAAAATTTTCCCTCGTATCATGACTACAAAGAAACGAAAAGCCATCATGGAAATTCTATCCACACAAGGCAAAAGTTTAGTAAACAAAGAAGAAATTGTCTCAAAATTTGTGACCTTTTACAAGGCCTTATATACAAGGGACAATTCCCTCTGCAAATTTCACCATGATCTTGACTAGAGTCCTATTATTCAACAGCAAGCTGCCTCCCTCGAGGTTGTTTTCACCAAAGAAGAGGTGGGGAAGGCAATTAAACATCTGGGCTCTGACAAAACTCCAAGACTGGATGGTTTTACCTTAGAATTTTTTCAAAAAATGCTGGAACTTTATGAGAACTGATATCATGAGAGTATTCCAAGAATTTTTTTTGAAACGGAGTTATCAATGGCAACCTAAACGAAACATATATATGTCTGATCTCAAAGAAATTGGATACCCACACTGGCTCAGACTTTCGTCCCATAAGTTTCATGATTAGACTATATAAAATCATAGCAAGGGTATTATCAGAGCGTCTTAAAAATGTTCTCCTCTTCATAATAACCGGTCACCAAACAACTTTTGTAGAGGGGCAACAAGTTCTCGATGCATCCCTCATGGCAAATAAACTCAAATGAATGGGAAAGAAAGAAACAAAAAGGGGTAGTTCGACAAGGTTGATTGGACTTCCCTCGAAAACATTCTTGTGGAAAAAGGCTTTGGCTCAAATGGCAAAGGTGGATAAAAGGATGCATCTCATCCACAAACTTCTCCATCATCATCAACGGAAGACCGGAAGGGAAGATTTATGCCAAATGGGGTCTCCAACAAGGAGACCCACTATCCCCCTTTCTTTTCATCATGGTAATGGATTGTCTCAGCTGCCTACGAACAAAAGCAGAATACGAAGGGCAGATAAAAGGAAATCGGTAATGAAGGCTTAAGCATCAACCACCTTTAGTTCGCAAACGACACAATCATCTTTCCTGACTTGACAGATGCCTATTCCATAAAAAAAACATGATCGAGTAAAAACCTTCGAAGGATTCTCTGGACAAAATATCAATCTCCAAAAAATAGAGATCATGGGCATCAATATTAGCACAAAGATTATTGAAGTTGATAACATGTATGGTTGTAAATAGGGAGAATGGTCGAATATGTACGTACCTCCCTTTAAAAGGAAACCACAAATCCTTTTCCTTTTGGAGGATTATTATTGAAAAAATAGAACGAAGGCGGTCAACGTGGTCATCATGTTATACTTCAAAAGGTGGAAGACTCACCCTAATACAAGCCACATTATCCAACCTCTTCACTTACTACGTGTCTCTATTTGAAATGCCACAAAAAGTGGTTATGGACATAGAAAGATTATTCAGAAACTACTTGTGGAAAGATGGCCATACCTTGTTCCATGAAATATTACAAACCTCCCAACAGAAATGGAGGCCTCGATCTTTTCTCGATAAAGATGAAGAACAAAGCCCTCCTTACCAAATGGATATGGAGATATCATCTCGAAGAAAAAGCCTTGTGGATTATAAAGGCTAAATATTGTAACGACCCGTTTTTCCATGCCTCCAATAACGGATCGCCACGTAGACGCAAGGGTAAAAAGGGCGATAAAATCTCTCAAATTTAGAAGCGGGAGACAAGGAAAATTTTAAGATTTAAATAGCATTAAAATTGTCATAAGGTTGATTAAAAGTACAAAATAACATCTTCGGGGTCAATTCAAACAGTTTACTCAAAATACACCAAAACAATATTTAAAGATAATAAAATGACAAGAAAGAAAGACGACTCGATCTAAGGGCACTCCAACAGTTGCACTCTCCCACCTGGAAAATAAATAGAATAACATGGGATGAGTATAAAATACTCAGTAAGCAGCCTACTTGTAGGCTCTTGTTGTACTTAGTCTTTATAATGATTCTTTGAGCTATGTGCTCATATACTGACTTTAGCTTTAGCTCTTACAATGACTTACCATCTATGCTAGCCTTGTAAGGCTTATCCATACCTAGACCCTATGTACTCCTAACACTGGGTGCATAACTAAACCCCTTGGGTTTTAATGTAGGGTTAGGATGTACTTAGCTTGTTGTTTACATTTCCCAAAATCTATCCTTAACCCTGTGGTACTAGCACGTGAGTCAACTCGCCCTATGACAGGCTCGCGGGTAAGTCTCATGCATATTAGGTAACTTGTTAAATATACACAGACTAGCATTATGACCGCTTGCACCACATACTAACTGTCTACCAGGTGCACCTTGGTAGCATACCCTCTACGACTCTTGGCGTCCCCTGTGAGTGACAACTAACCACTATGTACCAAGTAGACCCTAACCATACTAAGAAAGTTCACAATTAGGGGTTGCGCCCCAATTGTCCCTACTTGATTTCCTTGTCACCCGAAAACACTTGTGAGACGAATCACAAGAAGCAATAAATCTCACGCTAGCAAAGATAGTATGTGAAGGACATTATCAAAAAAATGTGAAGTTCTTCTCTTGAGAAATAACACATAAAATCATTAGCACAAGTGAAAATCTTAAAGAAAAGAATGTCTTACCTCATTCTTTCTCCAAATTGGTGTCCATTCTGGAACAAAGAAAACGAATCACAAAGCCACTTATTTATGCAATGTACATACGCTTAGAATTTCTGGTCAACAATTCTCAATATATTCGGATGACATCTCACATTTCCTAGGAAGGTAAAGGATCTAATGCAAAAGCCTTACTATGGAAAAATCTCATCATGGCTTTCTTTTGGAATCTCTGGGAAGAAAAAAATTCGAGAATATAGACAGAAAAAACACGAACTTGTACAAAACTTTTTGATAATGTTGTTTACCAAGCTATGTCTAATATTTTTACTTACTATAGTTATACCTCCCTCATTGCAAATTGGGAAGGTCTTTTGTAAACACCATAGTTATTACATCCCTTGAATCGTCTCTTATAAAGGAAAAAAAAAAAAAACCATTATGAGTGAACATTCTGAACACTATTTTATGCTTTTTTATGCTTTGGTTTTATGGGAATTACAAGTCCACTTTAGAGCTGATGGTTATGGGAGCATAATAATGTGGAAAAAGTAAAGGAATCATGGCAGAGTTACAGATGATTGTTTTTAGATGGGTAAGGATTTTGGGTGGAGGTTCGTCGTTGTGGGGACTCATTTCCATGTCTCTTTGGTTTCTTATATGAAGTTGTTTCAAATTTACCCCTTTTCTTATACTGATAGAAGGTCTTCTCTCTCTCACTTCTTTAAGCTCTTAACGAGAGTAGATTAGATTTTTTATTTTTTTAAAAAGAGCTTAATATTTGTTAAGCTCTTTGGTTTTTTATACGAAGTTGTTCCAAATTTACCCCCTTTTCTTATACTGATAGAGGGTCTTCTCTCTCTCTCTCTCTCTTCTTTAAGCTCTTAGTGGGACATAAGATTTTTTATTTTTTTAAAAAGAGCTTACTATATATCTGTTAAGCTCGTTGGTTTTTTATACGAAGTTGTTTCAAATTTACCCCCTTATACTGATAGAGGGTCCTCTCTCTCTCTCTTCTTTAAGCTCTTAATGGGAGTAGATTAGATCTTTTTATTTTTTATGAAAGAGCTTAATATATGTTTGAACTGTCTAAAAGTACTGGAATCAATTACTTCATTTAGTCATTTTGACATTTCAATTTCAATTTCATTGAGGGACATATTGACCTATTTAGGTTGCCTTGGCATATTATGGAGGATAGTAATTGATGACTTCATCAACGTGCAATCCTGGTTCTATTTTCAGCTGTTTACTGAGTTTGAACCTAGGGAGCTTTCCTTTGTAAATATGCCTCTAAGTTGTGATTTTTTCCTTCTGTTGTGAGAAGGTTGTTGATGAGGTGCGACTGGAAGATGATTGGGTGCCACTGGATGAGCAATTGGGCCCAGCAGAACTTGAGGAGGTCTTTCGTGCAAAAGAAGCTCACTCCAGGGCTGTTGTGCTTGAAACTGTAAGCTTCATTTCATGTTCTGGTCCTGCATATTATCTTTATTTCTACCATTTACCAACTTAGATAGTTGTACACCCTTATATTCCTATTTTTCTGGGCAGATTGGAGATATTCCTGATGCGGAGATAAAGCCTCCTGATAATGTGTTATTTGTTTGTAAATTGAATCCAGTCACAGAAGTAAGTTTGTACTTTTCTCACTGATTTAATGGTAATTATTATATTTAGGTTCAAGTATCTCAATGATTGTGAATGCAGGATGAGGACTTGCATACAATCTTCTCCCGTTTTGGCACTGTGTTATCGTAAGTGATTGTCAATAAGCTTCAGTAAGTTTTTGGATCTGTATTTAGCGTGCTTCTGATAAATATTATATTATGTCATTTCAGGGCTGAAGTTATCCGTGATTACAAGACTGGAGATAGTTTATGCTATGCCTTCATAGGTGGGTTGAAATTTATGCTTTTCATGGAGGTGCACTTGAACTTAAAATTATGGATATCTTATTTTAGAATTGAAATCTCAAGTGTCAAGGTGGCTCTCTTTGAATGCTATACAAGTTCGAACACCCCTAGTATTCTCTCTAATGTACAACTTCTGCCTTCTGAGTCAATCTAATAAAATTTGTCTTTTTTATATCCCTTTATTTTTTAAAAAAGAATATCTTGTACCATACTGAGTGGGTTCTAGTCCCAAGGTTTAGGATGTACGGGCTATTTTTTCGTGTAACTCTTCCAAGGCTTAAGCAGAAGGGATGGTTGTACCTAGAAGACCGATTAACAATGAGGTCAAATCCCCTGGTACCAACAAGAATATTTTGAGCTTCTTAACCATGAAATATTGTTCAATGTAACTTTGGGGTGTTAAATGTGATTTCCTTCGGTGTGTTGTGTATGGTCTATAAATTTGGGCATGCCTTTTATTGTTCTCCTTGATTATGTAAGATCCTTTAGAATAGACCACACAGAGATGGAACTGAAGAGATTAGATTCATGCTGGAAAAGAAATAACAATTTTGGAAATACATAGATCCTCTACCTGAAACTTGCATGGAGTCATGTTTTCAAATCTTAGCCTTCCAGGTGAAAATTGAGTGCATATGATGTTGGAGATAAAAATGAACTGACGCAATGTTGTTATATTTGCAAGTTTTTAATTGATTTTACTAAAGGTTTTTTATGATGATGGAAAATATGCTATTGGAAGAGTTGTAATATTGATGCATTATAATGGTTATGGATCAATGGTCAATTATCATTATTAAGACAACATTTTTCTTTTCTTTTCTTTTCTTTTTAAGAATTTTGAGTAATTTTTCCATTGGATGACAATACGACGCCCAACTTGTCTTATGGTGTTCAAGTGCGCCTCCATAATTCTTGAATCTACTTGGTTTTGGTTCTTATTACCGTAGTATATGCGGAGCAGGCAGTGAAAACTTCTTTTCCAGCATGGTTGTGGTGTTGACTTCTTTTTAATTCTAAATTAAATTTCAGCTGATTCAATCTTATTTTTTTGTGGACAGAGTTTGAGACAAAAGAGGCATGTGAACAAGCGTATTTTAAGGTTTGTTAAAAAACATGGTTTTGCCCATTGCTCCCTTTTCCATTTGTTCCAAAGATTGTTTTTCAATCTTAAGAATAACTGATGTTGGGTTGACATTATTTGTTTGTTGATGGAAGATGGACAATGCGCTGATTGATGATAGAAGGATACATGTGGACTTCAGTCAAAGTGTTGCAAAACTATGGTCCCAATACCGGCGAAAAGATTACTCAACGGATAAAGGTGAGAGTGGCATATTCTATGGAGTAACTGCTTGGTTTCTTTAATGGTAAAAGTTGCTCGCAAATCTTTCATATAATTTGATGTTTAATTTTCTTTTCATTTTTATTTCTAATCATATAATTGATGGAACAAAACTAGAAAATTGCTCGGCTTGAACTTATTGCTTCTGGGCGTAGGAAGAGGCTGCTTTAAATGTGGCGCTCCCGACCATATGGCTAAGGATTGCACTGGTGGATCTGAAAAGTTCATCTTGAAGGACGATAACATCCAGCATGGTGGAAATGAATCAAGGTTTGTGAAGTTGCACCAGTACCCCCCCCCCCCCCCCCCCCCCCCCCCCCCCCCCCCCCCCCCCCCCCCCCCCCCCCC
>NW_019268578.1:1058065-1095147 GCF_002738365.1 Cucurbita moschata
CCCCCCCCCCCTCTCTCTCTCTTTCACACACACTCATGACAGCTGAATCATTTTGTAGGTATGACTTTGTATTTGATGAGGATAATGGAAGTAACCATATGAAAGAAAAGAGACATCGAGATCATGTTAAAGATAAGTATGTTGAGAGGCCTAGAAAGCAAAGCCCCAATGATCGTGATCATTATGCAGAAAAGAAGGGTGCAAGTGAAAGGCATGAATCAAGTGACAGAAATAGATACAGGGAGAGAGAGATGCATCGGGAAAATAAAGCAAGGCAATCCAGTGGATACAGAGGAGACAGGGATGACTTTGAAGACCGAAGGGACCATGAAAAACGAAGGAAGAGACAGAGTGACCGGGATGACGACAGGAAAAAGGAGTTGGATTATCAAAGAAGAGCAACACATGATAATGACGCTTATGACAAGAGGGATTATGAGGCTAATAGAAATAGAAGCAGAAGGGAAGATAGCGACAAGTCAGAAAGGAGGAAGGATGAAGAGACTTATGGCAGAAGGCATTCAGATAAGAGTAGCCATGAAGAGAAAAGGTACGAGGGAGATGGTAGAAGGAGAAGTACAGATGATGGTCGAGAATATAGGAAGGATGAAAGAAGTTATGGAAAAAAAAGAGATTCAGACGGTGACAAAGCAGAGATGAAAGACGGTTCTCATTATAAGAAAAGATACAATACAGTTGATGATGTTTACAAGGACAGGAGAGACGAGCGAGAACCCAAAAGACGAAGCAAGGAAGAGTACAAGGAAAGATAAGGGATGAGCCATTTAGATTGAAAGAATTGCAGATGACAGTTCACTATCTCCGGTAGATAGAATGTCACAAGGGCAGATAACAATGGCTACTACAAGGGCTGAAGGCACTTCATGGTGGTCTTCTAAGGTATAGTGCCTCTTGATTAAAAAAAAAAAAAAAAAAAAGAACAAAATGTACTCCCTTTCGGCCGTTGTAAGTAGTCCATATTTTTCCAATGCATTGTTCAGCAATGATACTTGACCATTTGTTTCTTAGTGCAAGCTTTTTCCCCTCCCTTTTTCAATGCATTCTTCAGTAATGATATATGACTTTGACTCATCGTATTAGATTTCCAGTTAAGCATGTAGCAAAAAGATGGTGTTTAGGGACGAACGGCAACCCAAAAATTATGCCTGGTTGTTGCTTGGTTATTCGGCCCTCACTTGTAAACTGTTCTGCTGTGTTTATATAATTTCCCCATACAGCTTGAACACCCATTTGATAGATGAAGAAAAACATATTTCAACCACTCAGATACTGTGGTGGAATTTATGTACTAAGTGGTTGGATCAAAGTTGTTCGATTCTATGGTTGTCAGCCTTGGATAGTTCTTTGTGTATCATCATTTCATAGACAACCTTGGAAGCACTGTGCTCATCTACTTTCACAAACTTGTAAATAATTGGTGATGAGAAGCAAATTACAAATTCCCCTCGGGACTAGTTGAATTAGGTAGGGGAGCTCAAGAGAACAACATTACAAATAATTGATGAACAAAGTAAGCCTTGGGTGCTTGATTATGTGTCTTGCTTTATTGGATAAAACACTGAAAATGGAAATCAAGTGGTTGCCATCTTGAATTATGCTTCTACTGGTTGCAGCAAAAGACATGCAATAAATATGATTTTATGGGAAAGACGTGCTAGATTGGAACTTTTCCTTATATATATCCTATAAACCCTTATATATATCCTATAAACCCAGTTTGTCTTTACTTAAACATGGGATTGCAAGCCCTGTTGGTGTAGCTGGAGCCTCGTCTTAACTCCCAAGTATAACTAATGTTGTATGCATTTGTAAGTTCGATGTTTTTGATGGTTTAATTTTGACCATATTCAAGCGACTGAAGTTGAAAAATATTCGATAATTGCTTTTTATATTCTTTAATATTCTGAACTCCGAGTGATATATTTTAATTCCATTCAACTACTTGTTACCATTTTAAAGCTGAACGTCACATTAAAGTTGGTGAATTGAGCTTTCTCCTACCGACTATTTGATAAAATTTGTATTAATGGCTATTGTATCTGGCGTCAACTTTGTGGCCCTCCACCTTCAAAAATAACAAGACAACCAACCTTGTGGTAATTAAATGATGTCTATGATACTTTTTTTTTTGTTAAAAGAAATAATAATGACTTTAGTAGCTATACACACTTTTTAATTTTTTTTTGCATAAATTTTTGTTCATTTTCAGGAAAAAAGTTTCTAAGGGTAATTATTTTTAACAATTTCCAAAAAAATTTGTATATGTGATGTAGGCACCGGTTTGAATTCTTGTAAAGAGACATGCATTAATGGTTAAAATTAGGTGTAATCTTTATCATATAGTTCAATATTTAAAGTCTTGTCAGTTAGGTTGATTTGTACCATCACAAAATATAATATCACACATAAAATTCTTATTCCAAACAACTCATACGAATCTATAAGATATATTTTGCTAATGAAAGATGAATTATATTAAAAGCATTTGAAAAAAAAATCTAATCATATCAATCTCATTAATTATTATTTGGACCCCCTGAACATAATAAAACTTATCTAACAGCTCTCCAACAATTTGAATCGAAATCACGAGAGCGCAATCAGGAACAATAGACATAATATATAAAGAATTAAATTCCATAAGAATGGTGTGTACAAGTCAATCCTCTCATTTAATACCAATTCAACAACCAACTGTTTTGTATATTTAAGCGGTGAACAGAAAAAACTCCACTAATAATCTTCTTGGCTATGCCTACATTGGCACGTACATACACATAAGTTGAACTGTTTGTGTGGCAGTTTTGAAACTCTACATATTTATCAAAGGAAGAGAGAAGATCCGAAGCAAAGCAAAAGCTAAAGGCCATGCAGTTCTTGTCATTGGTTGCGTATTCCATATTTTTCAATGCTTCAAAGTTTGTTTATTTGGTGTTTTTGGTGGTTCTTGTAATGGTTAATCTCATCATACTTGTGGAAAATATGAGAGATTTGGAGAAGTTGGGAGCTCTGATTTGCAAGGACGAGCTTCAGAATTGTGTCCTTTTTCAGTTTGAAGCCTCTCCTCACCCTCTTCACTACACTTACAATGTTTCTGTTTGTTAGCTTATTGTGAAATGTTCTGTACTTCAACTTTTCTATTCTCTTGGTTTGCAAGCAATAAAATATATGCACACTTCAAATTTTTTTTCTTTTTCCCCAAGTTTCTTCTTTTCAGTATCATGTGTAGTAGTAGATGTGAGTGAAGCAAAGGTGTTGTTATCTTTCTCTTTTCTGGTTCTTGATGATTGACATTTGAAAGGGATGTTGGGATTTATATGTTTATATGACATTTAGAGGTTGCGTGGTTTAAGATGGGGTTTAAACGTGTATATATAGAGTGGAAAAGATTGTTAATTAACACCCGTAATGTGTAGAGTATGCTGTAAATAGAACCCTTAACTTGAACCAAAACATAAAGACAAAATTCAGAATTCTCTCTAAAAATGTTTCTCCATATCACTTTCTTTTAGTGGTTCCTACAAAGAAGATTTTGTGCACATTCAAGATTTGCAATTACTGTCAAGGCCCAAAAGTCTCCAGCTATGACCAAAACAAATGTGTATGTAAGAAAACAGTTAACATTAACACAAAAATCTTAGATTTCAAAACAACAAAGTCAGTTTTAATGTCGAAGAGTCATGAAAGTCAAACTATAAAAGAAAAGATGACAAGACAGACGCCCTGGGACTACTTTCCTATGTGACCTCCACGTTTTCCAAACACACCATTTTCTCGACTAGTAGTATCATCCGCCTAAAAAAAAAAAGTGTGGTAAAGAGTGAGTATAAAAGTTATACTCAGTAAGTCACCTTTTCGTGGGATCTCATAGCATTCTTAACATAACAAATTTCCACGGACTTTTCTTTGGCTATAGGACATCTGGGTCTAGTCTCCACTTTAGGAGTCTCTTCTTGCGCAATGAATGACGGGTGACCATCTCTGAGACGTACCTCATGCATGTTTCTTACGAACTATATGACATCATACTTGGGAAGTTAGTTGACACCTCCTACAGGTCCATAAAGTCACCCTCATTCGGGGTGCAACCCCTCCCTCGTCCCATCCAACTGTTGGGCTATACAACGTGGTCTCGCGATCCCTTTGTGGAAACGACTTAGCATCTATTGAGTCCTGATCAGAAACCCTCCGGTCATGCCACCGTTGGGGCCCATACTCTTCTTCTAAACCTTCTATTCTCATTATAAGTACGGAAGGGGTAAGGAAACTTCCATGGTGGTTTATAGACCGTGGTGATATGCTAGGCTCCTAAGGAGGTTAGGTGGCCTCCAAGAACCTTACCTTTTGAGTTCACGCCCTACATAGTTCTTATGAGGTTTCTGTCTCTATCGCGTGCACTATGGTTACCACCCTCCGTCTGCCACTCGCGGTCTTATGAGCTTAAGCTATCCTAATCTAAATTTAGTGACGAGTAGGCCTAACATAACTCCCTAGTCTTACTATGATTTTGGTTCTTTTAAATTAATGAAGAGTACACACATCCTCACACCTAAAGTCATCATACAACATTTCATGCAAAACAATCACACATGTTTAATGGGGCGATAACATCCATGAAGCACCTGGAGCGTAGATCACAAAATCCTCCATCCTCTTTTCAGTATAATATAAAACATATGTATAAAGGAACGTAAATCCGTGCGTTAACTTATTTGTTTGTGTATGTCTTTCTGACCATGATTCTTCACAAAGAGGGTGTCCAAAAGAATTAGCTGATTTTGTTGGATGTGGTGTGAGGTTGAATGAATTAGGTAAGTTTCGTGGGGTTTTAAGTAGTATGAGTGAGTTTGTAGGATTTGAAGGATATTTGAGTGAGGTGGTTGGATTTGTATTTTGTAGCCAGTTTGGACGAATAATATATTTCTGGTTGAGTTTAGGAGTGAATTAAATTAAGTAGGTTATGAGATTTAATACCTAATAGAGGAGATTTTGGTCTCGACTTAATTACAATATATCCAAATATAACTAAACATGTGAATAATATTGCATTTTAATATATATTGACTTTTTTGCTGAAGCTAATAATAGAAGTTTGAATTAGTTACTCCGGAAGAGAAGGAGGAGGTGAATTCACTCCGGGAATCCCCTATAAAAGGACCTCCCTCCCCATCATTCAAATCACTCCTCCTCTCAATCTCACTTCAGTTTTCTGTTGTCACCAACTGGTATCAGAGCAATCTTGCAGCAGCAAAAATTGGCAGCAGAAAAACAAGTTGAGAGCTATGTTCAGCCCGCCATCCCGAGGTTCGATGGTCACTATGATCATTGGGCGATGTTGTTGGAAAATTTTCTCAGATCAAAGGAGTTCTTTGATATGGTGGAAACGGGTTATGAAGAGCCAGATGAAGGCGAGGTACTCTCAGCTGGTCAACAGCAACTGTTGGCAGCATCGAAGTTGAAGGACCTAAAGGTCAAGAACTATTTATTTCAGTCCATTGATAGGACTATCTTGGAAACAATGCTTCAGAAGAAGACATCCAAGGAAATTTGGGATTTTATAAGGAGGAAGTATCAAGGCTCAACGAGAGTAAAACGTGCTCATCTACAGGCAGTTAGGAGAGACTTTGAAATTCTCCAAATGCAAATGGGAGAAACGGTGAATGATTATATTGGCAAGGTTATAAGTCTTGCAAGTAAAATGAGGATGCATGGTGGTTCAATCACAGATCTTGCGGTCGTAGAAAAGATTTTGCGATCACTAACTCCAAAGTTCGATTACATTGTATGTTCTATCGAAGAAGCAAACAATGTCGAAGAGATGCAAATAGATGAACTCCAAAGCTCCCTGTTAGTACATGAGCAGAGGCTCAATCGTACAAGTGCAATAGAGGAGATGACAGCCTTAAAGATATCCACACCAAGTGAAACTTCAAGCTCTAGAGGTAGAGGGCAAAGAAGAGGTAGAGGTCGTGAGAGAGGCAGTCAAGAAAGAAGTGGAGATGTTGGCAGGTCAACAGACCTAGTCAGAAACGATTATGACAACAAAGGCAAGAGACACTTGACAAGTCTAAGGCCTTGGACATTACAAAAATGAATGCTATACCAGGCTCCAAAAGAAGAAAAGAGATCAATCCAATTTTGTGGAGAGAAGAGAAGAAGAAACATTATTAATGTCATTCCATGCTATGAAGGTTGCAGATCAAGGTGTATGGGTCGTAGACTCTAGATGCAGCAATCATATGATAGGTTGTAAGGAATTCTTCTCAACTCTAGATGAAAATTTTCATACTACGGTTTCTCTTGACAAGAATTCAACTCTCCAAGTGATGGGGAAATGAACCGTAGATATCAAGACTAGAAATGGCTTTGTAGAGTCTATTTCTAATGTATTCTACATTCTTGATCTGAAGGCCAACTTACTTAGTATCAGTCAGTTACAAGAAAAGGGGTATGTGATCACATTCCAAAATGATGAATGTGAAATTTATGACTCCAAAAAAGGATCGATTGCAAAGATGAAGATGACCACCAACCGTCTATATCCGTTGACGTTAAATATCAATGCCAAAAGTTTGATGGTGAAGAAAGAAGATACCACTTGGCTTTGGCATTTTAGGTATGGTCATCTACACTTCAAAGGATTAAAGACGTTGTCCTCAAAGAAGATGGTAACTGGGTTGCCAGATATTACTCCACCAACGGAAATTTGCGAGAGCTGTGTAGTAGCAAAACATGAAAGAAACTCTTTTCCATCCGGAAAATCAAGAAGAGCTCAAGCAATTTTGGAGTTGATTCATTTAGACATATGTGGTCCCATCTCTCCAGCATCAAATGGTAACAAGAAATATTTCATGACCCTCATCGATGATTTTAGTCGAAAAATATGGACTTATTTCTTGCACGCCAAATCAGAAGCCTTTGATTGCTTCAAAAAATTTTGTGCTACTATGAAGACGGAAACTGGAAGAAGAGTCAAGGTTTTAAGAACTGACAGAGGTGGAGAATTCTGCTCGAAAGAGTTTATTCAATTTTGTGAAGAGAATGGCATACGGAGGTAGTTAACAACAACATATACACCACAACAAAATGGTGTGGCCGAAAGGAAAAACAGGACCATTCTCAACATGGTTCGAAGTTTACTAAAAAAAGGAGAAGTCCCGAAGGAATTCTGGCCAGAAGCTGTTGTGTGGTCTGTTCACATTCTCAACCGGAGCCCTACTTTTTCTGTTAGAGATATGACTCCACAAGAAACATGGAGTGGAAGAAAACCTGCAGTAGACCACTTTAGAATCTTTGGGTGCATAGCATATGCACACGTTCCTGATGAGAAAATGAAGAAATTTGAGGACAAGAGTTTGAAGTGTGTGTTCCTTGGAGTAAGCGAGACCTCTAAGGCGTACAAGCTCTACGATCCTTTGACAAAGAAGGTGGTGGTAAGTCGTGATGTAGTCTTTGACGAAAAGAAGACTTGGACATGGGAAGAAAAGATCACTGTGAATCAGCAGATTCCTGTAGATCTTGAAGAAGAACAAACTGAAGCCCCTATTCAGCCTCACTATGAGCATGGAGAGAGCTCATCACAAGCTCAACAAGAAGAACCAGTAGAAGAAGATCAGGATCATAATCAAAGACATCCAAGAACAAGAAAGAGACCAAACTGGATGATTGATTATGAGATGGACTATGAATCAAGTGATAGTGGTTATTTTGCATTCTTTATGGATAGTGATCCAATTGTCTATGAAGAAGCAGTAAAGGAGAAGAAATGGAAGGAAGCTATGGACAGTGAAATCAAATCCATAGAGAAGAACAAGACTTGGGAGCTCACTGATTTTTCTAGAGGGCAGAAAACAATCGGAGTAAAATGGGTTTTCAAAACCAAGTTGAATGAAAACGGTGAGGTGGATAAGTACAAGGCGCGACTTGTTGCAAAAGGATACAAGCAAAAGGATACAAGCAAAAGTATGAAATTGATTATAAGGAGGTATTTACACCAGTGGCACGTCAAGACACTATCAGGCTCATAATTTCTATTGCAGCACAGAAATCTTGGCCTATTTATCAACTTGAGGTGAAATCGGCCTTCTTACCTGGAGAGCTTCAAGAAGAAGTATATGTGGAGCAACCAGAAGGTTTTGTTCAAAAAGGCAAAGAGGAACAAGTATACAAGTTGAAGAAAGCTTTGTACGGTTTGAAGCAAGCTCCGAGGGCATGGTACAATCGAATTGATTCTCATTTTGAAAAGATGGGATTCACTAAATGCCCATATGAACATACGTTGTATGTGAAAACTGAAAAGGGAGGTAACATTATCATTATTTGCTTATACGTTGATGATTTAATATTTACGGGCAATAATGAAGAAATGTTTGAATTTTTTAAGAAGAGCATGATGAAGGAATTTGAAATGACAGATCTTGGCTTGATGAGATATTTTCTTGGAGTAGAAGTTACTCAAACTCCGCAGGTAACTTTATCTGTCAGAAGAAGTATGCTCAAGAATTACTTGAAAGATTTAAATTGGATGAGCGCACATTTGGAACTCCATCAGAATTGGGTTTAAAGTTGCACAAGGATATTGACGGGCGAGAGGTGGATAATAGGTACTTCAAACAAATTGTGGGAAGTTTGATGTACCTAACTTCAACAAGACCAGACATCATGTATGCGGTTAGTATGATAAGTCGTTACATGGAGCATCCAACAGAAAAACATCTCAATGCAGCAAGAAGGATACTTCGTTAAGTGAGAGGAACCTTTGATTTGGGGGTATTCTACAAGAAAGGAGATGATCCGAAGATGGTTGGCTATACAGATAGTGACTATGCAGGTGATATAGACGATCGTAAAAGTACTTCAGGAAGTATTTTCATGATGAGTTCAGGAGCTATTTGCTGGTCTTCAAAGAAGCAACCTATTGTAACACTCTCAACTACAGAAGCAAAATTTGTGGCAGCAGCAGCATGCTCGTGCCAAGCAATTTGGTTAAGAAAAATGCTTGAAATTCTTAATCAGAAGCAACCATGTACGACGGTTATATATTGTGATAATATGTCAACTATTAAGTTGTCTAAAAAAGTACTCCACGAAAAATGTTACCCTATAGAGTACTACTCATCTGTCATAAAAGACAATACTCATAAATATTAAAAACTACCATTTTCTAAACACATTCGCCTTGAAAAAGACCAACAACAAAGCCCAAAATCCTGTGTTGCACGGAAGGAGCAAGCACATCGATGTTCGATTTCATTTCTTGCGTGATTTGTGTAAAGAAGGCATTATTAAACTCAACTTTTGTCGAAGTGATGAACAAATCGCAGACCTATTCACAAAGCCCTTGAAACAACCATTGTTCGAGAAGCTTAGAAGAAAGATGGGGATGTGCAGAATCCAAGATGTATATCAAGAAGATGGAGTGAAGTCCTAAACTGATTTCCGCAGAATTCAAAGGAGGGTGTTGAAGCTAATAATAAAAATTTGAATTAGTTACTACTGAAAAGGAGGAGGTGAATTCAATTTCATCCACAAAAATCTCAATCAACTCCGGGAATCCCTCTATAAAAGGACCTCCCTCCCCATCATTCAAATCACTCCTCTCAATCTCATCTCAATCTCACTCCAGTTTTCTGTTATCACCAACATTTTTGTGAAGGGAAACATTAAAAGAATTAAATGTCTAAAAATGTCCTATGAACTTGACAATGATATTTAAAAATATATATATATATACTGATGCGAGGACAAATTCGAGATTTTGACGAAAGAAACCTTCGGATCCCCTTGCCCGTTGCCCGTTGGGAGAGCGGTGGAGTTGCCTATTCATTGTTGGATGAGAGAGAATATTGGGGGCTTTTACGGGAAAACCCAATTTAAACGCTTTTCCAGATCCGACCGTTGCAATTATTTGAAAAAAGGAATGAGAGAGAGGCTCCTTTGAAAAACCTCCATTCTCCTCCTCACTCAATCTCTCAACCTCTCCATCCTTCACTTCTTCTTCTTCTTCTTCTTCTCCTTCTTTCTATTTTGCATTTCTTCCTCCCTCACATCTCTCTTTTGTTGAGTCACCCATGAACGATAACAACAACAGATCCTTATCAATCATGGAATCAAAACCTTCACACCCTCTTCACCAAATTGCCAAAACCCCAACCCACAAACTTCTTCTCAAGCAGTGGCTCAAGGAGGAAGAACTAATCTTCGGCAGAGTCTCTCTCAAGGAAACCCAAATCGATTCTGTTCGAAAGGAAATCACTATGCTTCACATTTTCTTCTTCGTCTTCCACTCCACATCTATACTCCTCCTCTTCAACGCCTCCACCAAGGACTTCAACGGCGCAGCCTGCAACAGATCCTGGATTCCCTCCATTTGTTCTCTCTTATTCTCTCTGGGCATCATTTGGGCTGTCAGATACAAGACTGAGCTCGAGGCCCATTTGGAGAAATTGTTAGAAAGGGAAAAAGAAGATAGAAATTTGCTGTCCAAGTGTGTTGAAGAGTTGAAGCGGAAAGGGGTTGAATTTGATTTGTTGAAGGAGGTCGATGCGCTGCGGAGGGCGAAGAGCTTGCGGGTCGAAAGTAAGGCTGTGAGAAAATGGTCTTCAAGGGATTTCATGACTCTGTTTTTCTTCTCTGTTTCGTGTATGTTTCTTGGGATTATTAGGATTGTTCTATGTGACAAGTGAAGGGATTCATAGAAATGGAGCATTCATGTGATGCCAAGGATTTCGTCGTGGTCCTGACATTTGGATCTTGTTTCAGTGCAGATTACTCTGTTCTGCACTTGTATTTTGTTGCTTTGGTGGAATTATTTGGAACTAGTGTCTAACCATTTTAAAAAATGGTTCTTTGTTCTGTTGATCCTTGCTGGATCTGCTCAAACACTTGGTGAATCCCCTCTATTTTTGACCGCCCATGATTAATTCTTTCCTGAAGCTACAATAGTAGCTATGACTCGTGTTTTTAGAGGTCAGGTCATACCCGACCCCCCAACCCCTTAAACTTCCAATTTTTAAGCCCTGTATCATAATAATTTTTAAATTTATGTTTATTTTTCCACCCTTTCTTAACTATGAATTTCATAAACATTTGAATTTCTTAGTAAAATGTCAATCTAAAGTAGTTTCTAATCACATGGTGGCTCATAGGCTAACACTGACGTCTAGGGAAGATATGGATCATTGTCTATTGTTTGCTTCTGCCCCCCTCATGTTTGAGTAAAACTCCTTAATGTAAAGGATTATACTCGGGACTCCCCAACAAATGCATAATCTAGATTACTATTGATCCAACGTCAAAGGTGAAGTTAAAGCCAATAAGGTTCGGGAGGGTCCTTAGGAAGAATCTGAAAATGTGTAAGCATCAGAGAAGAATCTGAAAAAGGATATGATTACAATAAGCTTGGGGAGGGTCCTTCGGAAGATAAAGATTAAGTGGCGTCTAACTAAGTGAGAAAGAAGTTCTAATCCCTTTTTCTGCTGCAAATCTTCTAGTGTGTGTTAATTTATTTTATTTCACTAGATTGGGTTTGATGTCCAACAGTCTTTACTCTTGTGATCGTCTTTTTGAAGAGGCTGAACATACTTGTTTTCCTTTGGGGAGGGGGAAGAGAGATCCTAATGAAACAAAGTAGGAGAAACGATGCATTTTTACCCATTCCAGAAGATAAACTTTGTCTCGCTCTAAGCTTGAATCTGAATTTGGCCTTCCTCTAACAATTTCATGAGCCACAATGCCAAATCCAAAGATATCAGCCTTACTTGCGTGTCGCAAGTGTCACAGTCGACGATACAGTCATTGAGGACGATGACTAGGTTAAGTGGGGAAGAGCGACACAACCTCACTGAGAGAAAGTAGGTTGTGACCCCCACACGTTAAGACAAACAAGGGACGACCCTCAAGTGGCACCCATCTGACCATGTTTGGGCCAAGATTGAGAAGTATCATGATGCAACCGAGGAGGACGGTGCATCATCCAACACATCAAGAGTGCATTGAAGATTGAAGATAAGTCAAGGAATACACAAATCGAATGAAATCAGGCATTCTGTGAGTGAATTCATTGTCCGATGTCCATCGGATCAGAAGAGAGCTTTATATCTAAATGATGCATTCTTGACGGAAAATCCAACAATACTCTGAATATAAAAAAACTGAGGACAACCACATGACTGCAACATTTTAGGCGTTTATCCTATTTGTTAGAAGGTGCGATACCAAAAATTCAGATTTAGAGGTTGCAGGCTAGAGAAGGCAACCCCTAATAGAAAACAGAAGTTGCGCATGATAGTTATAGAAAGGTATGAGAATTTGAAGAACAAAAAACCAAAAAGAGAATGAAAAGCTTACAGTTCCTGTAACGTACAAAGATTTCCAAGCTCTGGTGGTAAGGAAGCAGAGAAATTGTTGGAATCAAATCCAGCTCAATTAAATTGTGTGCTACCAGTAAAAACATTCCACATTGAAAAAGTCGTAGAATCAAATCCTCCACTCTACCTGTGATGTAATATTGTAAAAGAAATATGTGGAGGTGTGTGTATAAGAAAGAAAACATACAGATAGGTAAGGGAAGTTGATGTCCATAGCTCTAGTGGGAGTACACCAGCAGCATCTAGTGCATAAACGTGCCTGCAAAATCATATAAATGAAATGAAATTCAAACAAGAACATGAAAGAAAACAAGGAACATGAGTTTGCTATGATAAACAAATATGTCTTCTCTGATCCTTTCTTTCAACCAGATTTTATACTCTTACAATCAACCAAATTTGTGGGGACGCAAAACGTACAAGCAAAAATATATACAATTTTTTTCTTGCACTTCACATCCTATTTTTTTAACGGTCCATGTACATCAATGCTTCAACGTCTTAAGGTTTATTAGCATTGACTAATGAAAGGGAAGATCATGGACGCCATGGATATGGAATTGCAAGCTTCATCAGTTTCAAAGGATTATCAGAGGATTAATCTGTAGTGGTCACAGTGCATCCAACAGAAATGAGAGTAGATATTTTCAAGGTAACACTAAAATTCAATAGCCATGATATTACTGGGAGATTCCGAGAAAAACGACTACATCAGAGTGGAAAAAGAAGAGCATGTGGAAGATTATTGAGAATAATCAAACTTCCCATCCCAATGAATGAATTGCTTACCTTGCTTTGCCGATGTTAAAATCTATGAATTATGAAGACCCGCCACCGTCTTTAAAGTTGTATCGGCTCCGCCATGTCATCACCCACCAACCCAAAGGCGGGCTCCACTGATGGATAAAGTCTTAGTGCTTAAACCTGCTCCAGCCTCCAACCCATTAATTTATTGAATTTGATATAAATTAGGGTTTTAAAAGTCGGGCTAGCCTCAGCCCATTCATTCGGCCCAACCCAACAATGTAGTGTTTTAGGCCTACTAAACTTGGGCTTGGGGTACAGCTTGAGCCTTTCACTTTTTGGAGTCAGAACGAGTTAGGTCGCTCAACGATGATGGTGAGTACTGGGCATTTGGGTCGGTTTTCCTTCTTACTGTCTCGTATAGAACAAAACTACACTTCCATGCTAAGTCACCAACAATGTTATGAGAGGTGTGATTTGAAGTGGGGTTTAGTGAGCATGCATTGGAGCTGTATCCTGCTTCTCATTGCCTCCCAAATTATAGATGAGAATGAGGGTTTTGATGATACTGAAATAGTTGTTGTATGTAACAAAGTTGTATCAATACCATTCATTCACTTTTATATGGAAGTCAAGTTTTTGCGTGTAGAAGGCATGGTGTTCTAATAAAGCTCAACCAACAGTCCACGTGTTGTGTGACGAAGAGTGGGGGTAATCAGCTGTGTGCTCATCTGGGCCTTTGCCAGCATACAACATTGTAATTTAATTTAGGTAAAATAAAGGGTGAAAATGATGCATTAAATGAGCAGAGAAGAGTAGTAGTAATTGTCATTGGCATTGAATGCCCCAATTAATTGTGTTCCGCAACTCTTCCACTTTCCCATCATTAATCAAATTCGAACAATTAATTTCCATTTTCCCTCCCACCATTAATATCGCAATAATGTTTAGTTCATAAATAAATATCCTCTTATATTTCCCGTAGCGCTCTCCATACAATCACAAACAGTGAATCCAAACCCCCAATCCCCTCTCTCTCTTTTCCCCTCTGCCTCCCTCTATAAAGCTCCAAATATGGCCGCCCAAGTGAGCAGTCTTATTCGAGTTCTCGCCGGCTACAAGGACCAAGACAACCGGGCCGCCCTCGAGGAATCAACGGCTCTCACTACTCGTGATTTGCTCGGTCAATCTTCCAACCTCGCTGACTCTCAGGAACTGGACCTCGATTTGCAGGTTCCCTCCGGCTGGGAAAAGCGCCTCGACTTGAAGGTTTCTTCAATTTCATCCCTTTTTAACTTCCAAAATCTCAACGCCTCCTTCATTTTATAGCAACTCTTCGTTAAATCTTCCAATTCAAGATTCCTTTTATTCAATTCAGAAATTGGGCTGAAAAAAATGGGGTGGGAACTATTTTATTGCACTTGTGGGTGTGCTCTATGTTCTTGGATGCTCTGCAAATACTGTAACTTTTTTTATATTTTTCCTCTGATTTTAATGACATTCATTGCGGCGCTTTATTTTATTTTTTAAAAGAGTTCTTGGTGTTTGTACTCGCCTGATTAATTATCCCCACCCTGACCCTATTCAATTACCACCCCCTCTCCTCTGAAATCATTGGGTTAAAAACAAATCCTCTGTTCGTGTTTGCAGTCGGGAAAAGTTTACATACAGAGAAGTCAGACTCCAGATTCTCCTCTGAATTCAGATTCCAAACAACGCCAAATGAAGAATCAAACAGAATCCAAATCCCAGGACTTGAATTTCCCCCCATCTCCTTCAAAACGAACATTAAATCTCTTCAATGAAACCAGCTTGGATTTGAATTTGACGTCGTCGACCAATTACGCCAGCGTTTGCACTCTGGATAAGGTCAAATCTGCTTTAGAAAGGGCCGACAAGGAGCTGATTAAAAAACGGTCTACGCTTTGGAAGTCGCCGTCCTCCCCCTCGGCGGCGAAGGAAATTCAAGAAGAAGAGGCGGCGGAAAGTAGAAAGTCGGCGGCGCCGATGGCGGTGGGTTGTCCTGGATGTCTATCTTATGTATTGGTGACGAAAAACAACCCAAGATGTCCTCGATGCAATTCTGTTGTTCCATTGCCGAGCATCAAGAAACCTCGAATCGACCTAAACATATCCATATAAAAATGGTCGGGAATCGTTCATCATGAACCAATATATAAAATGAAGAAATTTTGGGGCATGGTTCTATTGTTGCGGGTACATGTAAAATGAACATATTTACACCAAAAATATTATGCCTTCCATTGTTCAATTTGTTGGGTTTGTCTGGCTCTTTCAATTTTTGTTTTGTTTGACCATTTTGGGGTTTAGAAAATGAAAATGGTAATTCAAATTGGGTTGAATTCTAAAAACAATTGGAACCTAAAATTCTACATGTAAATAAATAAATTTTATTTGGATGTAAATGTAAAGTTGAATATGGGATATTTGGGGTTAAAAAAAAGTGCGCATTTATAGAGGTTGCGTAGTAAAAACGTTGAGAAGGGCAGTGGGTGGAGAAGGTGGGTTTAATCTTAAATGGTTGCTTGCTGCATTGTATGAGGCTAATTATAGCGTTTCCAGACCCAACAAATTAATATATTTAATGGACACTTTTAATTTTGTCATAGTTTGCCACCTACGTTTGTATACCCCACATTTATTGCTCTCTTTCTCTCTCTCTCTCTCTCTCTCTCTCTCTCATTTTTCTTCTTTCAAATTAAATTCGTATTATTGTTGGATTACTACTCAATTAATTTTCATTAATCACACCTTTCGTCTCTGAGGCTTTCCTGCCCTAATTTCAATCTTAAAACTTTGTTGTTAATTAATCCACAAGTAATGTCATAGGATTATGGATTTATTATGATCTATGTGCGACTTTTATGAACCTTGCATCGCAGTTATTACTATTAAATTCCGCAACCATTTTTTTTTTCAACTTTCTTGGCAAGGAAATCAACGTCAACACCCCATTAATGCCCATAACTTCATGAATTCAATCAATGCCTGATTATTTCAATAATTAAAGGATAATACATCTTTTTTATTATTATTATTGTTGTTGTTATTATTATTATTATTATTAAGATGCAAAATTACTGAATTGCTGTAATAAAGATGAATAGATAATATAATCTATTTGTTTTCCATCTTTTATCCCACGCCTACAACATAAATAAAATGCTGTAAATGTGGAATAATTCTGAGATATTTTAAATAAAGATGAGGTATAGTTGGAACAAGGTAAGAACCATATGTTTGGGTTTTAAAATTTAATGTTGAAATAAATGTGAAAAATGTTAGGCAAGTGGTGGGCAAGAGTCTGTAACTCCTTCTCCTAGGCCACCCATATCTTTTGTCATTGTATTTATCACATGATATTCCAAATTAATAATAATAATAATAATAACAAAATTGGAAAATAAATAATAAAAATAATCGTGAAAGGATCCCTTAATTTTGTAAAATACCATTCAATCGCCCACAGGCATTAAATGAGGACTTTCAAATTTTGGGTTAATTTGGGTTTGCCACCTACGCCCCTACACTACGAGACATTGTATTCCTTTTCTTTTCTTAATCTCTTTTTCCATTCAAAATAAAATCCATAATAGTACATCAGGATTGGGAACTAATTTATTTCGACTCAATTAAGTCTTAGCCCCCATTATTTATTTTGACAAATTAAGTATTAATCTTAAACTTTGTCAACTAATTATTTCACAACTATATGGGACAACAAATATCTCTAATTATTTCACAACTATATGGGACAACAAATATCAATATCATATACTAATTTCCTCACAACTTCGCACAAAATATTATTTTTAATCAAATAATTTGGTACTGGCCTCCATGCCTAAATCCATTCACATTACTATGCCAGTTTTAATTTTTTTAGGTCGAAACATCACTATATTATTATTGCAACGTAGCTACTGTGTTTTGAACTTGGTCAATTGAAAAAACAATAATAAAATATTTTAAAATGTGAAAATTAAAGTCTATTAATATTTTTTTCAATTTCTCATACTAAAATCAAATAAATAAAATCTGTAATGTTAAACTAATTAAAGTATGCCACACACGTATGGTTATGGATTTAAAAAATTAAAAATCAAGGAAGGGTGTGGCTTAATGAACATCGTTTCCTCACATTAATTCACATTAAATTATGCAATCTTGTATTAAAATTTATACTTAATTGACAATTAAACGGAAGTGATAGAGTATGAAATATACACGCTTTGATTAGGGAGGTTTAAATTAATTATAGTATTCTATGTTATTTAAGAACTTAATTAGCTAGCAATTAATTAAATTTTAAATATCCCCTCTTAGAAAAATACTTGATTATGGGTTTATATTATATATGGATGAAAATATTTTTCATAAATACCATGGAAAGAGAGATTAATTTAAGGGTCCATTTATTGGTGTAATAAAAATGATGTGTTTAAGAGTAAGACAAGACACCCACTATTAAATATTAGGTATCCCATATAAAATGCATGTACCTAACAAATGATTTTAGAGATTTGAGAGTTTGAAACATGTGTTTTGCATTTGTATTTGAGTGGGGAAAATATCCAAATACCATGTAATATGTAGTTCAGTCACATATTATTAATTGAAAATATTATATCTTCAACCACTCCCTCAATTTTTAGGGTTTTATTGAAAAAAGAAAAAGAAAAAGAAAATAGTTTGCATAAACTTTTTTTTAATCAAGTATTGGTGTCGTTTTCATATTTATGAAGTTTGTTCAACTAAATAAACACGCAGCATTTATTAACAGCACCAGAATTTAATGTTCCCAATTGACAATTACGAGAATCGCTTCAAACCTTCTTTCCCAACATTAATTAATTCATGATTGGACCCTTTCTTTTGCTTTTTTATACTTCCGTCTTGCATTATAAATTTCTTTACTTTCTTCAAATGATTTTTTTTTTTTTTTTTTATAAAAAAATGTGATAAAATGGGAAGATATATTTTTTTCTTAAATTAATTGTTCAAAGATGCTTAAAATTGAACCCAACCGAATATTGAACATTAATCTAAATTATAAGAGGTCAGGGAAAAAAATACAAAACAAAACAAACTATTCCTGTACTCCACACGCCCCTTCTTTTTCTTCCCGCCATCTCCTCCTCCGTTTCAGCAGCTCAGTAGCCCGCCGTCTTCTTTCTTCTATGCCGCTGCCCCCTCCCTCTGTAATCTTTAACCACTCGAAGGAGGCTTTCATTCTGTCTTCTCCATGCGGTAGATACGTAATAACGAGAAACAGAAGCTAATTCTACCGCCGGAGTTTCCACCAGAGCTCACCGATGAAGAAGTTGAGGTCTCCGAAGGGGAAGAAGTTGACGTCTCAGAAGGTAATTCTATCTTTTTCTGTTTTTATTTAAGCTATTTTTGTTTCGTTTGTCTTAGTTGCATCATTTGTTAATTACTCTGCTATGGAATGCATATACAGTTACTGGATTAGGCTTCCAACAGCAAAGGAGCTAGAAATGGAAGTATCCAAGGGTGTTCAGAAAATGCGGAGCTACGGGTCTACTCTTCTCATTGCTTATAAGGTTTGTGCTCCTATTTTTATTTATCTTTCCATGAGGTTTTCTGGTGCTTGAAATGGAATGAAGTTACTTAGCAAAGCAATTTCTGAAATAAAGATCAGTTCAAACCATCACAATCCTACCTTGCTTCGATGAAGTTATTTGGTATGCGATTAGATCTTAGTATGATATTATTAGTCTTTCAATTGATGGATTGGGTTTCTAACAATTGATAATTTATGCTTTCACAGTGTAGACTGAAACTTCTTGGTTTTTTGCAATGCATAACTGGGGATCTAGATGCCTTATTTGTTAAGAGGATCTCCTTTTAGGTATTATCAAACTCACTTTTTCTATCTGTTTATATTTTTGTGCATACACTTTTGCAGGGATACCTACAGAAGCTAATGTCATTAGAAAAACTTACGTCGTTGAGGATTGTTAAGAGAGGAGTCCCACGTTAGCTAATTAATGAAAAAAATCATGGATTTATAAGTAAGAAATACTATATCCATTGGTATGAGGTTTTTGGAAAACCAAAAGCAAAACAATAAGAACTTGTGCTCAAAGTGGACAATATCATACTCAATGATTCCTAACATGTTATCAAAGTCACGCCCTTATCAATAGAATCCTCAAGTGTTGAATAAAAGGGCCTCAGGGAGGCTCTATGGTGTACTTTGTTCGAAGGAGTTGAGCCTCCCGCCTCGAAGGCATAGTAAAATATGACTAAGACTCCAAAAGAAAAAGGAGTCGAGCCTCGATTAAGGGGAGGCGTACTTTGTTCGAGAGGAGGTGTTGGATATTGGATGAAAGTCCCACATTGGCTAATTTAGGGAATGATCATGGGTTTATAATCAAAGAATACTCTCTCCATTGGTCTAAAGCCTTTTGGGAAAGCCCAAAGCAAAGCCATGAGAGCTTATGCTCAAAGTGTTGGGAATTGTTGGGAGGGGAGTCTCACATTGGCTAATTAAGGGGAAGATCGTGGTATAAATTTTAATTTTCATTGTTATTATTATTTTTTCTTTTTCCCTCGAATATGCTTCAACTTTTATGCTCAAATGATAGCTGTGGATTGACAGAAAACTTTGTTGTGATGCTATTAAGTCATTATTCATCAACGAGGGAAGCATGGTGGTGAAGCGACGGCGGATTCTGTCCGGCTGATTGCTAATCATATAAAATCTCATGACTGCCAATTGCATCTTCATATTCCATCGAGGTTTGAATTCGCATACTTGCTCTCTTTTTTTTCTCTCTTTTTTGTAGCATATAATCATGCTTTCTTGTAGAAGTTTCTGCCTTGATGAGAACACGTTGAAGCTAAGTTTTTACTGCCCATGTAATTGTTAGACAAAGATACATCACTGCCTTTTTTTCAAAATGTAGAATTCCACTGCTTTTGTTTGTTGAGGATTATTTGGAGGAGAACCCACCTGGGCTAATTAAGAGAAAACCACAAGTTTACTCATCATTGATTTAATGCCTTTTGAAAAAATCAAAAGCCTTCAAGTATCGAACAAAGAAGTTGTAAACCACGAAGGTGTAGTCAAAGTGACTCAAATGTCGAACAAAGGGTGTACTTTGTTCGAGGGTCCAAAAGAGTCGAGCCTCGATTAAAGGGAGGATGTTCGAGGACTCCAGAGAAAGAGGCCTCAGAAGAGGCTCTATGGTGTACTTAGTTCGAGGGGCCGTCTTCTATAATATTTGCTCCCCCATCTCTGAAAGTGTAGCATCTTCCACTCGTTGATCACAACACTTCCACCTAAATTTGCAGCTACAAATATCCTATTTCCTCCCTCTGACACAAACCATCCACTTGTCTGAGATTCTTCAGTATCATTCGTCTCCTTGCCAATCATGCCTCCTTGATTATTCTCTTGATCATCAAACTTACCAAGAATCTCATCACTTGTGAGAATGACCTCATCAGCCTCTTGCTTACCCTCCAAAAAAAAAAAAGCAAGTTTTTCATGGAGCTTCATCAAACTTACCAAGAATCTCATCACCTGTGAGAATGACCTCATCAGCCTCTTGCTTACCCTCCAAAAAAAAAAAAAAAAGCAAGTTTTTCATGGAGCTTGCTTGGATATTTGTTACCTGTATGACTTGAAGTCTCATCTCCTCCAATATGTCCACTCTCTTTGACAATCTCCAAATCCGTCTGCGTGGAATCCAAACTAGAGTTAACGCCTTGATCATCTACACTACTAGATTCGGCAATAAGATAAAGTTTTTGTTTGTGCTTCGTTAACTGCGAAACTCCTTTGTTCGTTAACTGCGAAACTCCTTTGTACTTTATCAGAAATAATTAAGCTTTTACTATTTCCATTGCTTCTTAATGCTTCGTCAATACCTTCCCCACTATGGTAAAAGTGATTCAAGTTTGGCGATGGAGATAAATTGGGGAATGTTATGGTTTCTTTCTGTGTCTTCTCATCTCAAACAAAAACTTAATTATTTCTGATCCTCCTTTGGCGGCATAGTTTCGCTTCCACCAATGAACTCCCAAAGGTCTTATCCCTGTAGATAGGACATCATGCACGTTGCCCAGGCACCATTAGGATCCTCCTTTGGTGGCATAGTTTCACTTTCACCAATGAACTCCCAAAAGTCTTATCCTTGTAGATAGGACATCATGCAGGTTGCCCACTTCTTGTAGTTGTTATTGTTGAGTTTCTTGAGATTATCAAGTTGGCAATACCTTAGTATACCAAACAAGTTTTTTCATTAGCCAAGCTGCTCTATCTCCAACTCTAAGATGTAAAGGCAGTTTGCTGTGTGCCGCCGAAGCAAAGGGAATTACATCGTACCGCGAATCCTTGAGTCGAGCTCGGAGAACGGGCCTCGATCATATAGTTTGTTGCCCCGTGTCGGCACTGTGGAGGAGTACGTGAGCCTGTCCGGGATGGACCCCACGACATGTGTTGTTAGGTCAACGTTCTAACCAATTGAGCTAACCAACTTAGCCTTGATAATCTTGGCTCCTTCACAATGATATACACCGGTAGATTAACCTTGCTGATACCACTTGATGTCGAGAAAATCGAAGAAAAACAGTCGAAGAAAATTTGTTGGAAGAATGAAAACAAAAAGCTTAAGAAAATAACAGAGAACGAAGCTTGGGATTTGACTTTGCTGAAAAACACATTGATTTGTTTCTCATTATTTAAATAACAATTCTATCTTCAAAATGGTCGCCAACTAAATCTGCCACTTCCTGTAGACATGGCCGTGAGGCCAGCAAAAAATATGGTAATCCATGTATGTCAAATGGTCAAAAGAAAAAGATTTGACTAGCTAATTTGAGTAAAAAACTTCGAGAAAACTAAATAAAAAAAACTTTTATTTTATCTAACAAAAAGAAAGATGAGCATCGTAAGGGGAGCAAAAAACACAAGAAAATGGAGAATCGTGAGGAATCAAGTCATTTGAAGGGGAATGAAGAAAGACAAAGTTTAGTGAAGAGGTATAACCGTTGCCTGACGCAATATCTACCGGTGAGTAGATATGAAAATATTATTATTACTCAACGAAAGAATACAGATTTAAAAATAAGAAAAAGAATTGGAATCGAATGTTCAATCTTCATTGATATTCACAACCTTTAAATAGGATACAAGATACTAAATAATATATAGAAAGAAAATATAAACTAACTAAATCCTAATAAAATAAAATATACTACTATTCAAATTCAACTTCTAATATATTCTTCAAGATTACGAATATCATATATTCCATAACTAATTCAAACTAAAATAAGTTGCACTAAATTCTGACAGCCTCCCCTTAGTGCAAGCCATTTCTCAACGACTCTGAGAGCCTTTACGAAAAACTTCAAACTTCACTTTGGCGAGTGTCTTAGTAAATATGTCTGCAACTTGCTCATTAGTATGTATTTCCTGCAATTCAACATCTTGTGTTAACACTTTTTCTCGAACAAAATAATCTTGGAAGAATTTATTCCCGCTAGGCTTGCGTATGGCCTTCTTAGGCACGCCACCACCTGAATAAGACACTGACACATCATGTTCAATGATTTCCTTCTTAATAAGTTCCACATCACAGCGATTCAATCTGGTAATCTTCTGAAAAGATCTAATTTTGAGAGCATTTGACAGTTTCGGTCTCAAAACAGTCTTCTCTCCAATGGTCTTAAACTTTGAGGCTTCCACAACTATAAAAGCTCCTTCACCATTTGAGTCCACGTAAAGTCCACGCAAAATATACAAAGCATCTACATGGCCAAGCTTCAAGTCGATTGCCTTCTGAAACACTTCAAGTAGAGGCCAAATCACAGTGAGCATCAACATAATCTGGTTTCATGAATATGGTCTCTTCCAAGGCCTTAACGGCAGGATCCAAATTACTGATATGACCCTCCAATGATTGAATCTGAGCCTTTGATTGCTCCAATTCTAATGACAAAGAGTAATAATTCATCTCAACTTGTGCAGACTCATACTCCATACACTGGTGAATTACATCTCTGGCAGACGGCAAAAGCTCTTGATCTTCTGATCCTTTTTTACCACTCAATATACCTGCAGGAGCTTTACATCCTTGGTCAAGGTCCAAGTCATCCTTACTATGATCACCAAGGGCATGCTTAAGCTTCTGAGCGAAGGGACTCATCTTCGTCAGCTACCCAACCATCATGCTCATCACAAGCATCGTCACCATTGTCACTAGATGCATAGTTCTGACTTAAGAGGGTGTCAAATCGATCATCCAAAAGCCGCCGAGTTCGTGGCTTTTCAACATCATCTTTCACATGGTCAACGTCTGCATCCTAAAAAATGTCATCGCCAAAAGATTTGTTATTAACAATATTCTGGCTTCCTGTCGCCTTCTCAGAATCCTTAGCCACACTAAACTTATTATCCGTTGAATCATCCTCCCCTTCTTCACATAAATTTGCCTGAACTACGAAATCCTCCTTCAAGTCCTCAACATCAAAACCAAATTGTGATAAATCATCATCATCAAGTAGTGTAGCTATTTCTGGGTCAGGCTGGGGTAGAGCATTAGTAGCCAAATCCTGCGAATTGGTAGTTTGATCCAAATTCTCCAAGATGAGGAGATCGTCAGCCTCAGAGGGGAGGTAAAGACCGTCAAGATCGTCAAACGTTAGCTCGACAACTTCATTTTCGTCGAATCCCAAATCCAAGGCCGTGGAATAATCAGAAGGGTCATCAGGGGCGACCGAATTGGCATCGGAGAAAAAGAGAGAGTCCAGAGGCAAAATTTGGAGAGAATCAAATTCATAAGCGCAAGTGGTGGAATTAGAATTTTGATCACCTGTAGAGACATCATCTTGATATACGACTGAAGTCATGTTTGTTGGTTGATCAAGAACCTCAATGGTTAAGCAGTATTCCCAAATTGGATCTGAAAAATTTTTACTTTCATGTACAACATTTGCTTCTGATTCCTGGATTTTGACTCGACAATTTGGCTTAATATGGCCTGGCTTTCCGCAACGATCACACATCACTTTTGCCTGACAATCTCGTTTAAAATGGCCTGGTTTTCCACACTTGTAACAAGCTTTAAACGGCTTCTTTGACGACTCCTCACTTCTGAATTGATTCTCATTGCTAGATGAAGGCCTTGAGTGAAAATTCGGTCTCCTTTGATCTTTGACATACAACACACCTTTTAACTTTGGGGAAAACTCGTGCTGCTAGTCATTTGCTTAATCAAGGCTTCCTGATTGGAAAGAAGATTCTCCAATTCAATTACCGTAGGTTGATTTGCCCACCCTTGTATTGAGGAAACAAAGGGCATAAACTCTTTCCGTAATCCACGAATAAGATAACGCCGTAATCGAGCATCACTCACTGACTCCTCAGCATCTAATTCTGAAATTTCAGAACACAGATTTTTCACTTTAAAAAAATATTCTTCAACAGAAAAATTACCTTAAGTTACCATAGCTAGTTCATTCTCTAGAAATTGCAGTTGAGCGGTATTTTTCTTAGTGAACAACTTTTGAAGTGTATCTCATACTTGCTTTGGTGACTTTAAATCACGAACATGATCAATATACTCCTTGCTAATCAAAGTCCGCAAGGTAAACAAGGCTTTTCCACATTTGATCTTCCATTGTTGGCGTAATTTTGCATTATGTGGAGTATCGGCTGGAATTTCTGTGTCATCACTTTCAATTAAATCCCACAAATCTTGTCCTTGAAGATAAGCTTCATGCATAACTTCCAATAACTATAGTTATTGCCAACCAGCTTTTCCATAGCTATACCCTTAGAAGCACTCTCACTATTCATCTCGTTGAGTAATAATATCAAACCGTACCAACTTGGCTCTGATACCAACGGACGCAATATCTTCCACTCAAAAGTGTGAGTAGATATGAAAATATTATTATTACTCAACGAAAGAATACAGATTTAAAAATAAGAAAAAGAATTGGAATCGAATGTTCAATCTTCATTGATATTCACAACCTTTAAATAGGATACAAGATACTAAATCATATATAGAAAGAAAATATAAACTAACTAAATCCTAATAAAATAAAATATACTACTATTCAAATTCAACTTCTAATATATTCTTCAAGATTACGAATATCATATATTCCATAACTAATTCAAACTAAAATAAGTTGCACTAAATTCTGACATTGTCTATTATTATTTTTTTCTTTTGTCTTCCAGATGTAACGAAGCAAAGAGAGATACAGTCAGATACACTTTCTTCTGTATGTGAAACATATTTCCGGATCTTAAGCTATACAATGCAGTCGTTAATGTCTAGGTAAGTTACATGTCAAGCTTGCACATTTGTGTTGCATATATTTGTGTTTTACTTATTTAGTTTTTTCACGTTTTTACTCAAATTAGTTAGTTGAATCTTTTCTTTTCACCATTTGACATAGACGACTACATTGCCATATTTTTAGTTATAGACATACACAAATTAGTTAGCTGACCATTTGACATACACGATTACATGTTAGGGGAGTGACATGTCAGAGTGACCCAGATTTAATTGGCCATTTGGGCCATTTTTATAGTAGAATAGTTATTTAAATAAGTCTGAGAAACAAATAACCGTGTTTTTCAGTCAAATCCCAAAGCTTCCGTATTCTTCATCTTATTTTATTCGGCCCTTTTCTATTTTTCTTCTTCCAACAATTCCTTGGGCAATTTTTCTTTGTCAAGATTTCCTCACCAGCCAAGTTCATCTACGGTGATATATTGTGGAGAAGCCAAGTCTTAGCTCAGTTGACTAGGACGTGACCTAACAGTGCACAGCAGTACATAGGTCTCAAGTTCAAGTAAAAGAAAATACAAAGCATGAAAATACACACATCATGCATATACCCGATTAGGTTTTGAATGAATTAGAAATTCTCGCATCTCATCTATATAGTTTTCATGGGTGATCTTATGAATTATCTAAAAGGCTTGCTTCCGGTGGTGATAATTCTTCTGAGGAACAGTCGCAATGTTTGACCGTCTCTGAGCGTTTTCAGTGTTGCATTGTGGCATTTAAGTAATGAGGGAAATCCTGGATGCTTTGAATGTTGATCTACAAGACTTTTTTTGTTCAGCTATACAATATTGTACTTGAGTACAGGTCTGGGAGATTAGTGTGGAACTCTGAAACAGAGTACCAATTACTGTTTCCTCTAAAACCAAGCCTCGTTAATGCTTGTTCCAAGCATTTGTTTTAATATTTATGCTCTTCATTACAACAAGTTATATGATAATCTAATCTTTTTGAAAAGTCACTGATGGTGCTTTGGGGTCCTTACTATGAAGCAATTTGAATTCCTGTTACATGTATATCCTGATAATTTATCACCAAGGGTGGGCCAATACCTACAATTTCTACTTGTCTGCTATCTTTTTCCTTTTATCATTTCTATTATTTTTCAAATGGGTGACAGGTAACATTCAAGTTTCACGCAGAGATCATGGTGAAGTACTAGTGAAAGCTTTGAAGATAATGTTGTGCGATGATAGACGGCATGACATGCAAAAGGCAGCTGCATTTATTAAGCATTTGGCTACTTCCTCATTATGTTTTGGATCCGCAGAGTCGTTGGCAGGTATCAGAAGCTTCTGAAATCCTTTTAGTTATGAAAAATGCTATCATGATTCGTACTGTTGTTTGACCAAGAACATGTTATGTATGGACTATTTACAGCCCTGGTCCCCGTAAACATCTACTTGATATGCAGAAATATCAGCAATATGCCTCTGATCCAAAATTGAGTGACTCCCTTGCTTCTGTCCTTTGGGAACTTAATCTTCTGTGGGAAGCATTATCATCCAGATGTCTCAACTATGGCTGCTAGCATATCAAGCATGAAAGTACTCAAAATCAAGTATATCCATCTCCACTGTTTCTCCCCAACAGGCACGCAGAGACTTGTCATTGGAACAGGAGTCTTTTATCCCACAATTTAACGTCAGGAAAGTTAACATGTGCAGCGCCATTGACGAGAATGAAGTGAAGGAAAAACTTGATACAAGATTCTCTCTTCTCCGGGACATCAAGGACAATGAAAGATTGAGGACTAAATTGGAGCATGCCACTTCGTCTTTGCAGCTATACGAAGAATACAAAAGGTAAAATAAATAAAAAAAAATCTAAAAAGTCCAGGAATTAATATTTGATTAATTGTTGCAGACCCTCCAAATTTTTTGATATTTGTGAAAGTTCTAAATTTGGGTTCAATTGCTATTCGCAGCAACATGACTTCAGTTAAAACGCATACGCAAGAAGCAGTCTTTGGAACTTGAGCTTGAGCAGGTAAAGAAGAATTTTCAGCAGATAGATATCTATTTGTATTTGTAGTTCATGCTTCATCCATTGGATCAAAATAGAAGTTGATAGATATTATTGATTGAGACCGTGTAGATGACAACCAACCGAGATAAAAGTCGTCCTAATTTTGTCTTATGGCACCGAGTCTTCACCTAATGATTGTCTTCAAGCATACACACAACTCATTAAATAGATCGTCCAACCAACAGCAACAGCAACGGCATGTCAATCAATTCCCGACTTTAATTTTTTTGAATAATGTTGAGCTAACTTTCTTCCCTAGAAAAGCCATAAATTTGTGGTTTAAATATATGGAAGAAAATAAATGTAAGACATGTGAGTCTCTACAGAATCCACATGGGGTTTCTGTGTAGTATTTGCCTGTTCTCTCGGATCTTGGAAGATCGTTTCGCTGTTGAACGATACCATTTTCCTCGCCATAAATTCCTTGGCCTTCACGAAATTGAGGGAGACAAATATACTCGTTTCTTGGATCTAGATGATACGTGAACCAACCAGTAATTTTTAAATTTCAAAGATTAATCAAAAATAAATTTCAAATTGTACAGTACACCCGCCATGTGAGACAACAGCGCAAATCAAGGGATTTCATTTTGAAACTATAATAAATAAGTATCCGTGATTTTATTGGCAGTTTTTTCCCCTCATAATTATTCAACATATTATATTTATAATCACTTTGGTGGCTTCCAAACATTTTCTCTCTATCAATTCCCTTTGCTTGTTAAGGTGACTTGTTTGGAAGCTAAGCACGTTTACATTATTTGTGCCCCAATCCAATAATGCCCTCTCCTCTCTTCTACATTATTTTTGTTACAATCGATGTGACTCCTCATCCAATTATTCATTTTCTCCAACTCTCTCACTCTTTTGCTTGTTCTTTAATCCATCCTATATTGTAATACAAGTGTACAAGATTATGTGTGTGAATGCAGAGAATATATGGGTTTTTATTTCTTTAATTTGACTCATATGCGTTACAAGTCGTCATTATTCTTTTCAAATGTGTGTGTACGTGTGAATCCATGACTTATAATATAATTTTGATGACCATTTATTCATCATATCATATATTAAACACTTGGTATAGTTTGACCCATTACAACTTTCTTCACTAAAATAAAATAAAATGTCAATAACGAAAGCTATTTGGGTGGCTCTTTGATCATCTTATGGTTGCAAACAATTGGTGTTGATCGGGAATAACTTGGGACTTTGAATGATTAAATTATGTGAGATTGATAATAAAATCTCCATAATTTTTAAGTTAGTACATCATTGTTCAGTTTTTATAATAAAATTATAGCTTAAATAGCAGCAGGGGTATGGAAGCATATTGCCCTAAGAAGTTGGAACAAATAAAAATGGTCGAACTAAATGGTCCAACCGAACCAAACTGAAGTGGGTTAACTAAACTTGGATAGTTGGGCATCTTGGTTGGTGGATAAATGCAAATTGCATTAATTATGGGTAAAGTTTAGAGAGTGGGCGAAGAGTTCCATAAATGAATAATTAGAATTAAGAAGATACATAATCTTTTTGTTTTGTTTTGCAAAATTAAAAGAGTGATGGGCGATCAAACCAGCACTGAAACACAAATTGAAAAGGACGATCCTCCTTCCCTCCCACCACACATTTTATAATATTTCAACTAACTCGACCAATAATTGTAAGCCCCAAGATTTTTAATGGATTGATGTCACAACAATCTCAAAACCTATTATCTTATCACCATGATCGCTTATTGTCAGGAAATTAATGAAATTAGAATGTTAGAAACACAATATTCTTGTAGATTCTGATGACACGGAAAGGATATTTTTAAGGAAGGATGTCATTTTAGTTGGGTAAATTTCAATTCTCAAGCACGATATCTACAAGAATATTGATTACTAATTTATCAGGTAACTTCTAGCCCCAATCGCAGATTTTTCTTGAACAATCCCCCATTCGCCGGCTCATTGCCGGAGACTGGATCTCTCTCTTAATTTTAGCGAATATTACTTCGCCTCTGCTTCCTTTCCTTTTGTTTGCTTCTTTTTTTGCCACAAATTGTTGAATAAGATCCTTCGATGTCCTCGATTTTGGCGAATCCAGAAGGCAATAAAAACTAAAAATCTAATGAGAATTGCAATTTAGGTTTCCTCTTCGTTAGTTTTGATCACCACCAAACTACAACATCCACCCGAAATCTTGGAGTTTAGGGATGAAAAATGGTCAAGATCCCCAGTCCAGTTCAACAGCGTTAGGATTGAGAAGAGAAGGGCGATGTAAGAAATATAAAAAACGAAGTTCACTGATTGGTCACGAAATTCGGGTGAAGAAGCTGTGTCCGTAACAGGAGAATGTAGTAATATCCTTGTGGATTTACATCGGAACCAGAAAAAGAAGCTAAGAATTGTTGTCCTGAATCACTCTCTTTGATATACTAGTGATCTATGAGAAATAAAAATCAGAAAAGTATATACAGAAAAATGAAGAACAATCTCTCTAAAAAAAAGAGGAAAAAGGTCCGTCCGTCTCGGGCGACTATGACTCGATAGAGAGATTTGAAAGAAGATCTTGAAGACGGCGAGAATCGTAATCACCGACGCTGAGAGCCTCGAGAACGCGCTCAAAGAGAAGAACATGACAGGGAATATGTAGAACGCCTTTCTGTTCGTAACCGTACTCTTGGGCGGATTTATCGAGGAGCTCGACGAAAACAGGGTGGTTTAGGAGTTGAGCGCTCACGACGAACCGTTCCATCTCTTTGCCAACGTAAACGGGAACGTGGCCTTGCGGCACGGTGGTGGAACGGAGAATACAGGATCGGCGGAGGTTGGTGGAGGCGGAGGAGGGAGAGCCGGAGCGGAGAAGACAGTACTGAGAGGAATCGGCAACGCGAGAAAGTCGGCGAATCAACTGCTTCATGATGATTGATGAAGAATAGAAACAGAGAGAAAAGGGAAATTGAGATTTGAATATGAATGAATTTGAGGGAATTAGTGAGTTTGATTTGAAGAAGATGAAAGAGAGGTTGAAGATTGAGGGAAGAATGGAATAATATATATAGAAGTGAGGAGGAGGTGTGAGCTTGGAGATTGGAGATTGGGAGGCATAATATTAAAATTGAAAAAGGAAAAAGAAGGTGAGGAGAAGAGAGAGATGGATGGTGGGGGAGGTACAGGTAAGAGTACTTGGCTGGTACAATCACTCACGCCACCTTCCCTCCTCTCATTATTAATTATTATTATTATTATTATTATTATTATTTCATGTAATAATTTATTTAATTGAGTTCTTATAGAAAAAGAAATTAATTTTAGACATGGAATAAACTATGTGAAAAACTAGCAATCACTCTTTTTTTCTATAAATAATATACATACATTTTTAATTATACATCGTTTTTGGATTTTAATAATAGAGTTGATACATTTGAGGTACATGTGAAATTTTTAGAGCAATAAAGACAATTAGAAAGGAAAAAAAAAAGAAGACAAAAGCTATATAAATTAGGTCCAAATTGAAATACATTTTTGTTGGATGAAGGAAACAACTAATGACTAACAATTGTATGAACACAACTCAAGGTTAATTTATAATTAGTATTTAAAGAAACTAGAATTATTAAGGGTATGCTTGCCAACGAGGCAGTAGACGGATGTTAGATAGTTTGGAAGATAAATTTGTGGATAAGAGCAGTTCATTAAATTTGTAGTTTGAATTTGAGTGGGAAAAAGATGGTAATATTATTTACCTAAAAAGGGCAAAAAGAAAGAAAAATAAATAAATAATGAGGGAAGACGAAGAAATCAAAAGGACAAGGCAGAAAAAATGGATGATTCTGTAGTGGCCATCCAAGCTAAGGAAAAGTCTGCCTTTTCTTTTTAATTAGAAAAAGATAATAATAATTCGGTTTTACCAAAGGAGAAGAAATCAAAATGGGCATTCAATTATTCCAAAAGCCTTGTGCTTTCGGACGTGGGCAACAATGACTGTTATCCCAAAAAGTAAAAAATAAAAAATAAAAAAATAAATAAAGTTTGGGTTCGTGAGAGTGGTACGGAATTGAGTGCTAAAAAAAAAAAAAAGGCAAAGCATAAAGTATAAGGTGATTCGTAAATGAACATAGGGCTTTTCGGTAGTGGCATTACACAGCAGAGGCACAAAATGATGACCAGGAAATCCACATGCCCAGGGCAGCCTACCTAAGTCCCTTCTTCCTTTTCTTTACCCTCTCTTTCTGGTCCTTGAAAGTGACCGTTTATGGTTTATTATTATTATTATTGAGAATCAAGAACTGGAGATGCTGTTGAGTGGCGTGGACGGAGTGTTGGGACTTAAAAAGACCAACTTCAAGGACGACTAAGATGAAACCAAACTGATTCTACCTTTAATAATCTGAGATGGGTGGAGCCCGGCTTGTTTGCTTGCTGGGAATCTGATTCTACCTTGTATAATTCGCTTCTTCTCTCCCGATTCCCCCAGGAGTTCAACACATAAAAAACTGTAATCAAGGTATCAGAAAAAAGGTTACACTTTTTTCATGTGTTGCCCGCAAACAAGAGCTTCAGCTGGAATGCCCGCAAAAACTACCCTGCATTACCTGAACGCAGTCATGCTAGTTATTATGTAAATGTCACTACTTCAGCTATTATTCAGAGTTATAGTTCCATAATAGCAAAAATACTGGAGAACTGTTTGCATCCTTCTCCAAAGGAGGGAACTAATTAACGTCATCACCTCACAAACAAACTACCATCCAAACGTCCTTCCACAGGGTTGCTTCCCATTTTTTCATTCCAAAACACAAATTTCCTGCCAACTAAATTCAAAGTAAAAACACTCAGTAGTACAGAAACAAACACTTCTGTCACACCCCAAAATTCAAGACTCGGAATCAACGGTGGCACCAACAGACTACGATGAAAGCACATAGAAAAGAGATAAGCAAGAAGATTTTACGGAAAATATTTAGCAATTAAGAAGAAAGAGTTTCAATCAAAACAAATGTTCATACCCCATATACATTTCTTAAGAGAAGGTTATGGGGTACAAAACGTATGATGTAACTATGCATGACTGTACAGACTCCTAAAGGGTCACTCCTCTGTGGCTTCACAACTCCCGAAATGTAAGCAACCTATTTATAGGTTCTTTGTGCACCCTTAACCTGTATTCACGGGCTTTATTTTGGGCTCTAGGAAGTATGGTCTAAGCTCCAATGCTTTTTGAACAGTTGGGTTCTTGCCTATCCAAGTCGGTTTCTAAACTAAAGCGCACCCTTAGGGGTTTGACCAGTTTTCCAATCCTTCTTTTCTATAACTTACGTGGCTTGCCTTACTTATGCAGTGAATGATCAGTGGAGGCACGACCTCACAAGTAAAGCTGAGGTTAGTATGGCTGGATCTGAATTTGTAAAACTCTCTAAACATCATCCGTGGAGGTTAGCTGACAACCCTCCCACGGAACCATACCACCACTAAAATCGGGAGATTGCGATCCCCTATGTGCCGGTCAGCTATTGGGTCAACCCATGTGGTTCCACGCTCCCCGCTCAGGGATGGGTATACGGCCCAGAGGTCCTGTTCAGGAGACCCTAGCTATCTCCACTAGGTCGAGGCACGAATCACACTACCCTATCCGGCTAAGCCTAGCTCGACGATTCCGGTATCAGAATAGAGCCTCGACGCTACGGTATTGGAGTAGAGAAGGAAGTGGAGGTTCTGGTGACACTGTTCACACTGCTCAAGCCCGACGAGCTACCTCGATCGTCCATGGTCAATGTGGTGTCCTACTAGGTTTTCTAGGGCGGGTCTTGATGGCTTAGACACGAATTCACTCCTCTCCAGGGTTCTCGCTCAAGACCTCTCAAAGCTATCGTGGTCTGAAATACTGGGGCACGGGCCCACTGGCCACCTTTTGTGATCCTAATTGCACCGTCTCATGGAGGCATCCTGTTATAGATCTTTGTCTAGCCTGATTAGTCTTTAGTGCCCTACTCTAGGCTCGTTGTTTCTTCCTATTCTCAACCTAACCTCAACAGGAAAGAAAATACAGGCAATTACACACTAGAGTTAACATGCAACCGTTCGTGCAATATCTGTTAAGGATTATTGAGAGTGAGTCCCACATTGGTTAATTTAGTTGAAGATCATGAGTTTATAAATGAGGAATACTATCTCCATTGGTACGAGGCCTTTTGGGGATGCCCAAAGCAAAGCCACGAGAGCTTATGCTCAACCCTAAACTTAACCATGTCAATAGAATTCTCAAATATTGAACAAAGAATTGTGAGAGCCTCGATTAAAGGGAGACTTATAGTGTACTTTGTTCGAAGGGAGGATTGTTGAGGATTATTGAGAGTGAGTCCCACATTGGTTAATGTAGTGGAAGATCATGGGTTTATAAGTGAGAGGTATCTCCATTGGTATGAGGCATTTTGAGGGAAGCACAAAGCAAAGTCATGTTCCTAACAATATCATACCACTGTGGAGAGTCGTGATTCCTAACCATATCAACACGCATGCTCAAAGGATTATTGAGAGTGAGTCCCACATTGGTTAATTTAGTAGAAGAGATCATGGGTTTATAAGTGAGGAATACTATCTCCATTGGTACGAGGCCTTTTGGGGATGCCCAAAGCAAAGCCACGAGAGTCGTGGTCCATCAATAGTTTAATAGCATGCATGCTTATCCAAGCAAATCCTACAAGTACTGCTCGTGAAAAATTTAAATAGTTACATGTCTTTCTGAGCTTGATCTTCTTACCGAAGAAGGTTCCAAAGTTATGAAATTTTTTTGATGGGGTCCTAATTCACATAAGAACAAAGTCAGTATCGAGCGAAAAACTAGCAAACCGAGGAATTTGGAGAACTCATGCACGCTGCACGCGTCGGCCACGTGCTCTGGAGGTCGCTAAGCCGAAGCTTTGTGCAGTCACAGGTCAGGAACGATCGGGTTGGATGTGGTGGGGGTCGTTCGCATTTAGATTGCATGGCGTCGGGTCACGTGTGGTTCTTTGGGTCGAAACAGGCTGACCTGGATCCATGCGTCTGACGCGTGTTGACTAGCGGGCTGGACGTGTTTCTCTAGCCGTCTTCTGCCACATGACACCCACAGGCTCCACTGCGCTCCTCCATGCGTTGGGCGACGAGTGGCGGTTCTCTTCTCTCTCCGTGTGTTACGATTTTCCAGGTGTAATTTAATGCAAAACAACTCGGATCCACTTGGTTTCTTCACCAAAGTAGTAGAGTTTTAGTCCACTTACGTCGATGTATTTTTCTTAGAATTTTTACTTAATCTCACGATGAAAGACGTTCAAAGTGATGAAAAACTCATTTTTATATTTTCTTGACTGAATCGCCCCAACTCCGATTGCAATCTGACTTCCGTCCGATTTTCTAAGAAACCTATGCGGATCCTCTTTTAGTTATCGCTTCACATATTCAAGGCCTATTTCTCAAGAAATTCTTCCAATAACCATAACGAAAAGGTCATAACCGTACCTTGAGGAGTTTTTGGTTTTCTTGATGGGAAAGAGTGACTCCACCACCCAAATCTCTCTTCTAGCACCGAGAGGAGTCCCTATTTGGAGTTTTCTTGGCTTGGGCCGAACTCCGATTTGGGGTGGTTTTTGGCTTCCTCTTTCTTCTCCCTTCTAAAACCCTAGCCTCCTTCTCTTTTTCCTTTTTATTTTTCGTTTTATCTCAAGAGACATCAATCCTACAATATACTTCCATGAATATGTGAAAAAGAGGTTGAAATTATCGAAAGATATTTCAATTCATGCATTTTAAGGCTTATTTACATAGTGGCTAATTACAGCCATAAAGTATAGGTAATTATGGTCATAGAGATTTCATTTTGAAGCTATATATAATGTCATATCTTATTTTTGTAAGATAGACTTGGAAAATATAATAAAAGAAACTTTTGTGCTTTCTTGAGCCGATGGTTAAGTTTATTTGCAATTCTACCTAGTTTAGGTAAAGGGAGTGATCTAGTTGGTTGTTTCTTGCTTGTGGGGTGATTCGAATTTCAAAAAAGTGTTCTTACCTTAAAATATCTAATCAACAAAAATCATTCAAGCCAGACATGATCGATCTTGCTTGTAAAGTGATTTGAATCTTGAACAAGTGTTCTTGCTGAGATATTCGATCAATAAGCTAATCTGAATCTTACTCTCTTTGTAATGATTTCATACCATTGGTATTAGAGCCCTTGGGCTGATTCCATATCATTTGATATTAGAGCTTTTCCTTGGGCTGATTCCATGTCAAGAACCCTCAGGTAGTAGGGGGCAAAATGACCATCTTGTCCCTAGGTTGACTTTGACCGTTTTTTTTTTCTTCTTTCTCCACAACTATCCTGAGCATGTTTTCCCTTCTTCAACGACTTGAGTTTCGGTCTCCTTGGCCTACAATAAAATCTCATAATTTCTTTTTTTAATCTTAAGGAGGGAAGCAATGGAGCGTTTGTACCTATTAAGCTCGGGTGCTACAACTTTACATTTAGCCATCCAAATTATGAGATAAGTTGTTCATCAGCCGCAAACTATTGGAAGTCTAACTATACTCTCTAATCGATTTTATATTTTTTAGCATATTTTCCACCCTGCTCTGATCTATTATTGAGTTTATCTTAATCGTATTCCTATCCCTTACCTACAAAGCTATCTGCTTGATGTAGAACCCACATGAATATCTCATATGCAAAATATTTTCAGTTACCACCATCATTTCAATAGCTAAGGACAACAAAACCTCCATCTATCTGATATCGTCCACTTTAGACAAGTCTTCATGATTTTGTTTTTTTGTTCTGTCCAAATAGATTATGGAGATACTTGTTCTGACTTATATATCTAGATCACTCCCTTTTGTAGCCAATATGAGACTTTGTTTGCATTCCTAACATTCAGACCATGGTTTGAAATGCATATGAAAGGATTGCTTACCTGCCCTTGTATATCCCCACTTCCATAGCAAAACAATTGCATCCAAAATCACTCCACAAATTGGGCTACCCACGAGGTAAGCTGCAGTAGAGTACAAGGAACTTTTATCAACATAAATGCATGAACTACTTTTCCAAGTAAATAGCATATGAATAATTGGTAGAAATTACCAGAGTTCTACATGATTCAATATTAGTAGAGCATATCAATCAGCCACGTCCAGCTTCATGTACAAGGACTCAACCGCTTATATGGTGGCCAATAGCTTGATATTTGAGCGAGACAAGTACTACCAAGGAGGATAGAGTCCAAAAATGGCAGCCCCAGCAGTGCCAACAGGTTCGGCCTAATATCTATGTCCTGGAAGAGAAGAAATGATGCTCCACCAAGAAAAGAAATCAAAGCATAACGAAAGCTGCCTGAAAGACCCCACTTCTTTGGATCAACTTGGACACTGGAATAACACGGGGGATCAGGAAAATTTAAGTAAGTCATAAGTTGAGTATGAATAATAGATCCATTCGAAAACATAAGCATTGGCAAAATTGTGCCAATGTGCCTGCATTTTCCAAAATGAAATAAATTCACATGGCAGAGACAGTAAGGGGGGGGGGG
>NW_019268578.1:1095563-1096246 GCF_002738365.1 Cucurbita moschata
GGGGTGTACCAATGTTCCTGCATTTTCCAAAATTGTGCAAGAACCCTCCATCCCTGAGAAACCCATAAGCATTGGCAACAGGTTTCATATCATCAGCATCCAAACAAGTGCCTAGTACCGCCCAGTCCCTCTCCCGGCCAGACAACCGCGGATTCCCAAGAGCGGAGGAAGCTGAATCAGCAGCCGCCGGATCACTAATGGGTACGATTGCGCTCTCTGTCAAAGGATTCTTGAAACCTGAGAGCTTCAGCGAGATCCTCGCTTCACAGCCTGTTGGTAGTCCTGTGATTCGCGGAGAGCACGAGGCAGGGGTAGGAGACGCTGATGGCGCCCGAAATGGAAATGCTTGTCGCTGAAAATGAAAGAGAATCGGGTAACGGAAAGGTTGGAATTGGAGAGTTGAAGAGGAAATTTGGAGTTTGGGTAAGGTGAGGATTGCAATGAGACGGAATACATCGGCATGGTGTTGTTGGGTCGACCAAAATAGAAGCTGCGCTCAATTAGATAACAAAATAATGCTAAAAAGGAAAGAGGTGGTATTGGAAACAGAGTAAAAGAGGGACAGATTTATGTTGAGAGATTGATGAAAATAAAGACAAGATTAAATCAGGTAATAATTAAATTATTCAGACTTGAAATATTTATATAGACAAAAAAAAAAAAAAAAGCCACAAAATTTATGA
>NW_019268578.1:1096646-1102636 GCF_002738365.1 Cucurbita moschata
AAAAAAAAAAAAAAAAAAAAAAAAAACAAGCTTTTCAAAACCTGGGATTTTACTAAGACCAAAGAAAGACGAGACCGCCGTAATTGCTTTCGCTGATCTCCGCTCCTCACCACGTGTACGCTTTTCCCTCTATAAATTCCTCCTCCCCTTACCGTTTCTTTCGTCTTTGCTCCCCTCACTGTCTAAACGCCGCTTCTCTAATTTCTCCATCTTTTTTTTCTCGTTAGTTTTACCAATCCCATCCCTCTTTTCCCTCTCCCCTACTTTTCCCTCTCCCCTACTTTTCCTCTTTTGGGTTCTGTTTTAATCCGTTGTTTTCTGTGTCCTTTTGCTCAGCCGATTGCTATGGCAACCAAAAGGAGCGTCGGTACTCTGAAGGAGGCTGATTTGAAGAGAAAGAGAGTGTTTGTAAGGGTCGATCTCAACGTTCCTTTGGATGACAACTTCAACATCACCGATGACACCAGAATCCGTGCCGCTGTTCCTACCATTCAGTATTTGCTTGGCCATGGCGCCAGAGTTATCCTTTCTACCCACTTGGTGCGATTCTTATCCCCTTTTACATCATCTCCTTTCCATCTTTATCGTTCTCACCAGATCTATCCATCGCCCATGTCTTTCCTGAGTTTTAGTTTCTGGGTTCCTTCAATCGTTGCATTTGATAACACGTCTGAGAATTATAAGTTTCGATTTGGTCTTCAGGAATTTTCATCACCCCTTTCCCATTTTCTCACATCTTGCTTGATGAATTTGGATGAACTTGAACATGAATGTTGCGATTTTGGATAAATGTACAATTTTCTATTCCCATTCCTTGTATGCGCGGTTCAATTTTGTGGATCTAATATTCTTAGTATCAAATATTGGAAGTCTCGTCGACCCGTCGTGTAAGGGGCAATGTTAGTTCCCTCTAGTAGAAGGTTTCCATAATCTGCGTCTTCTTTTCCCTTGCATTAAATTTAGAGTGGCGGTATGTATTATTCTATCGTGAGTGATCCACTACTGTGATGTTCTTTACCGACAAGCCCTACTTCTTCTGTAATATTCTGCATGAATTTTCGAGTTCTTTTTTAATTCGCCGAATTTTTCATTTTGTATAAATCCCTTTGCTTATTTGTTATCGATTATTGTGGTCTTTTAGGGACGACCAAAGGGTGTTACACCGAAATACAGTTTGAAGCCTCTTATTCCCAGGCTTTCCGAGCTACTTGGACTTCAGGTATGGCATCTACATTTTGTGTAGATGTTTTTATTATCTATTATTTTTTTTTTTTTGGGGGGGGGTGATGGATTCGTGTTTGTATTTAATGATACCGTTGCTGACTACTGAAATTTCGAATGCCCTTTCATAATAGGTGATAATGGCTAATGATTGTATTGGCGAGGAAGTTGAGAAGTTGGTCGCTGAATTGTCTGAGGGAGGTGTATTGCTGCTTGAAAACGTGAGGTTTTACAAGGAGGAAGAGAAGAATGACCCTGAGTTTGCCAAGAAGTTGGCTTCACTCGCGGATCTTTATGTTAATGATGCCTTCGGAACTGCTCACAGGGCTCACGCTTCCACGGAGGGTGTGGCTAAGTATTTGAAACCTTCTGTTGCTGGGTTCCTTATGCAGAAGGTTTGTTGCACGCACGCTCTGTAACCTTTCTTGTTGAGAGTAAAAATAGACACTATCAGTCAATCACATGATAAGATTAATGATGTACATTTGGTTGGTGGTTTCTAGACGCTGCCTGATACATCTGATGGTGCTCTTGGTTCAGGAACTTGACTACCTGGTTGGGGCTGTGTCTAATCCCAAGAGGCCATTTGCCGCCATTGTTGGTGGTTCAAAGGTGTCATCAAAGATTGGAGTGATTGAATCCTTGTTGGAGAAGGTTAACCTTCTTTTCCTGGGTGGAGGAATGATCTTCACCTTCTACAAGGCACAAGGTCACTCAGTGGGTTCATCCCTCGTGGAGGAAGACAAGCTTGACCTCGCTACCTCACTCATTGAGAAGGCAAAAGCTAAAGGAGTTTCTCTCTTGCTTCCAACTGATGTAGTGGTAGCTGATAAATTTGCTGCTGATGCAAACAGCAAGGTTGGTAATTAATGTTTTGTGAATTGAATATTGGTAAATTCGAGCTGAACAACATTCATGAGCATAGTTGATAAATTGTTTGTCCCTACTTTTTCAGGTTGTGGCAGCATCAGCTATCCCGGATGGATGGATGGGGTTGGATATTGGACCTGATTCTATCAAGAGTTTCAGTGAAGCTTTGGATTCTACCCAAACCGTTATTTGGAATGGACCTATGGGAGTGTTTGAGTTTGACAAGTTTGCAGCTGGAACAGAGGTACGCAATAGGAGGAGTGACCAGTTTTAAAAACTTTTATGCTGTGAGTTGTATGTATATATTGCCTGTGTACTTGAGAGTGTTGGGTGGGTTGGTTTATGTGTTGTGCAGGCTATTGCGAGGAAGTTGGCAGAGCTGAGTGGGAAGGGAGTGACCACCATAATTGGAGGAGGTGACTCTGTTGCGGCTGTTGAGAAAGTTGGGCTTGCAGATAAGATGAGCCACATCTCCACTGGTGGTGGTGCCAGCTTAGAGCTTCTTGAAGGAAAACCGCTTCCGGGTGTTCTTGCCCTCGACGATGCTTGAGCCTGAGCTTGAGCTTGAGCTTGAGGGACCTCCATTTTCTTGGCGTGTTTTCCTTGTGTTGCATTGTGAAGGTCGTTCAACCTAATGAGGATTTCTTTTTTTCTTTGAGAAGAGGTTGCAGTTATAAGATAGATTTCGAATAAACTGTCAAGTTCTCCTCTGAACATATATATATATGGTCCACGGTCTTAGACCATTATTTGTTTTTCATCCATTTAAAATGTTAAACGATGCTGATGTCTGAGATGCATTCAGGCTGTTTTACCAGTAATGAATCGCCTTTGTTCACGAATGTTGTTGCTTAAATTTCATCCTGAACTGTACAAAACGAAAGCCTCCAAAGCAAACTGGCGTCCAGTTTTGTGGCGTGAATGAATGAATATCTTGCTGCCACCCTTTCCTTGTTGGTGAGGGATCGGTGGCGGATGAAAACAGATGGTGGGGTAAATGCCTGCTTTAAATGATGGAACAGCAGCTCCTTTGAGCGCCACTGAGGTAAATAACCATTAACCATTACCGTATTAGTCATGGAAGTACACAAAAATTGAAGCATGAGATGGGAAAATATGGTGGAAGCAAGGCTCAAAAAAACGGCCCACATGTTGCCCATGTGGACTTCCCGTCAGACCGGCCCTGAAGTTCCTGGCTACCCAACAAACCAGGAGCGTTCAGTTTGTGGGACCCACACTGAAAGTTGGATATATACACAAAAGGTGGAGGGCATTTTGAAAGCTTCCATAAGAATCTCCGCACCGCTGAATTGGCCACTATCGTTTCTTCATTTTTCTCTGTTTCAGAATCTTCTTCTTCTTGCTTTGCTTTTTATTTTCTTCTTTATTCTGCGTTTGTGTGTCACCAACCCCTTTTCTCGCCCATTTGCTCCCCAATGCCTCCTACAAGTCTTGCTTCAATGGCCGTACCGTCGCTTCCTCTCTCTTCTGCCGATCACCCTACGGTGCTCGTCTTCTCAATGCTTCTACCCATCCTTCATTTGTTTCACTAATATACTGTGTTCCCAAATGGAATTTAGTCAACAAGCTTCTCTTTCTTAATAACTTTATAATCCACTGGAAATGACTTTAAACAATGAATAAATTTGAGGCCCAATCTGTTTACAACTTTCTTCGCTGCCTTCCACACTCCAAAAGCCCACGGCTTATCTTGATTAGCTGATGGCGAAGTTGTTTTCTTACTCACCGTCGAATTTGTTTGTGTAGGCTTCGTGCGTTAATTTGAGTTCTTCCAAGTTTCAATCCAGCATTTTCGTTGCTCATGTTTCAAGCGGATCATCTTCCTTCCAGCTTCGTACACCCCACAATATTCAACCTATTAAAGCTACAGCTACTGAAATACCTCCCGCAGTTTGTAGTTGAGTTTTAAATTTTCATATTTCATTTCTCTTATCACGTTCACTGTCTTTTTTTTTTTTTTTTTTCCCTTTTTCTTTAAAAAAATTATCAATAATAAATAGAAAATAAATTCTCGATGCTAATCATTTCGATTTGTTGGTTTCTCTAGAATCGAGCAGCGGTGGAAAGACGAAGATCGGAATCAATGGTATGAGTTGGTCGATTATTTACATTTTTACTTATCTTCTTTCTTGTAATCAATGGCATAACATTCTCTTTTCTACTTGTGTATTTCTGTTTCTGCAGCATGTTTCAGCTGTGAGTGTTTGTTAGACAGTTACGCACTCCAAAATACTGAATTGGACTAATTTTGTTTGTCGATTTGTAGAAGTTAAGAAACTGAAGAATTGGTTTAATAAAAGACGCATGTGGAACTTCAGTTTTTGGTTCCTTTCCATTGTAAAGAGGCTTAAATTTAATAATTACAGCTGCTTACTCTGGGAGTTCAGTTTTTATAGTCCCTGATTTCACATGCTTATTGGCGTGTTGGAAATCATTGATCATTTTCGTTTTTCATGCTACCCCACACTTTGTTTCTGTAGATGGAAACTGGTGTTTTGTTTGTATCCAAACGTCTGTTTATGTTATATATATATAGATTGGAGCACTTGAAGCCCCATGCCATGGTGCACTTTGAACTTGATATAACTTTTTAAAAGAAAAAAAAAAGAAGATTCTACATCAGCGTTTGAGAAACAAGAAGATAAATCGTGGTTGATTTTGTTGTCATTTTTCCTCGAAAATCAAACATTCAACATGGCCTCTCATATCGTGTAGACCTTGACATTGGTATTTATTTTATAAAGTAATGTCCTCGCAAATAAAAACGTGAATCCTGTTTTACTTATGCAGGTTTTGGACGCATTGGAAGATTGGTGTTACGAATTGCAACCTTGAGGGATGATATTGATGTAGTTGCAGTTAATGACCCTTTTGTTGATGCAAAGTACATGGTAGTGGCAATCCAGCCTCCTTTTTAAATAAGCCCTTTTTTGCCGTCAGTTGTTGTTCTTTTAATTGTGGTTTTTAATCATTTCACTTGAAAAACTACACTATGATTATAGCCGTGGGAGAGTAGTTGAGTGGTAATTCTTTCAGTTTCCAACTTCCCAGAATTGCTTAACGATCAAGCTTTTAGATGTGATGAAATGCTTTTAATATACTCCTCATTTTATGCAGGCATACATGTTCAAATTTGATTCTACACATGGTAATTTTAATGGTACAATTAACGTTGTGGATGATTCAACTTTGGAAATCAATGGGAAACAAATAAAAGTTTCAAGTAAAAGGTACTAAGAAAACCAGAGCAACATTTAAGACAGAAGTAACGTCTAGAGAATTGTTGCTTGGCTTCTAATCACCTGGAATGAATCTATGGTAATTTCTATAGGGATCCGGCAGAAATTCCTTGGGGTCAATTTGGGGTCGAGTTTGTTGTTGAATCCTCTGGGATTTTCACGACGACAAATAAGGCATCAGCGCACTTGAAGGTATATAGACATGTTAATTGAACTTAGTTCTCAGTCATCTAAATTGAAGACTAAAGGCCCCCAATTTCTTGACACCTCTTTATAGGGTGGAGCCAGGAAAGTTGTCATATCAGCTCCATCAGCTGATGCACCTATGTTCGTTGTTGGAGTTAATGAGATGACATATAAGCCAGACATGGATATTGTTTCAAATGCAAGCTGTACCACGAATTGTCTTGCTCCTATTGCGAAGGTGTGTAAATCCCAGGTGCTTAGGCATTTAAAGAAATAAAATTAATATCCAAAGAAGTTGAGCTCTATGGAAATACGACATGCAGGTGGTTCATGAGGTTTTTGGTATCGCAGAAGGTTTGATGACAACCGTGCATGCAACCACAGGTCTCTCTCCTCTACCAGCCCCCCCCCCCCCCCCCCCCCCCCCCCCCCCCCCCCCCCCCCCCCCCCCCC
>NW_019268578.1:1102932-1106110 GCF_002738365.1 Cucurbita moschata
AAAAAAAAAAAGGAAAAAGGAAAAATGAAAGAAATAATCATGGACGATAATTTCCTTTTCTTTCTCCAGCTACTCAAAAGACTGTTGATGGTCCCTCAATGAAGGATTGGCGTGGGGGTCGAGGAGCTTCCCAAAATATCATTCCGAGCTCTACTGGTGCTGCGAAGGTTAGATGTCAATATAAGAGACTTGTGACGACTACGTTGTAAAGGAGTTAATCTTTTCAATATGATTTTTGAACTGCAGGCCGTGGGAAAGGTTCTTCCTGAGCTCAACGGAAAACTTACAGGCATGGCATTTCGTGTTCCAACACCTAATGTATCCGTTGTGGACTTGACTTGTAGACTAGAGAGGAGTGCTTCTTATGAAGATGTAAAAGCTGCAATCAAGTAAATGAACTATCATTCTATTCTTACCCAGATTATTTTGAGTTGATCCACGCGTAAGTTAATTGTTTTCATTAATATGCTGCTACCTGAGTACCAACTAAAGGTATGCCTCAGAAGGCCCACTCAAGGGTATCATTGGTTACACGGATGAGGACGTTGTCTCCAATGATTTTGTTGGTGATTCAAGGTATTATATTATATTTCTAGTTCTCATTTAGCAGGCTATGGATCATGAATGGTTAATTGGATCTGAACTTACTTCCAGGTCCAGCATATTCGATGCAAAGGCCGGAATAGGTCTCAGCCACTCCTTCATGAAGCTTATCTCCTGGTATGACAACGAGTGGGGATACAGGTACTCTCTCTCTCTTGCAGTTACTAGAAATGCTTGCTTGAAATATGCCTACGCTCTCGTTTTGCTTTGATATATGACTGTTATAATACTCGCCTGAACAGCAATCGAGTGCTGGACCTCATTGAGCACATGGCATTGGTGGCTGCCAACGCGTGAAGACATTTGAACTTCTGCGATGTTAAAGTTTTTTTATTTTTATTTTTATTTTTTATTGTTCTATTCTCCAGAATATTGCATTAGAGTTTGAAAATAATGACGAAAAAAATAGTTTAGATGGTTGCAATAAAACGCAATATGTTAGCAGAAAGTGGAATATATTTTGAAGACTGGGACGTGGAACATGGTGTGTTTTTTTTTTGGTTGCGTTTATCATCCCAAATTTTCTAGCATACGAAGAGAGGTATAACCTACGACCAAAAATGGAAAAGTAAGAGAGGTATAACCTACGACCAAAAATGGAAAAGTAAGAGAGGTATAACCTACGACCAAAAATGGAAAAGTAAGAGAGGTATAACCTAAGAATAACACCACAATCAATATTAAATCTGTATTTAAGACAATATTAAATCTGTATCTAAGTAATTTAAGACTCAATCAATATTAAATCAAATCTGTATATAAGTAATAATGCCTCATTCAATATTAAATCAAATCTGTATTTAAGTAATAACGCCTCAATCAACATTAAATCAAATCTGTATTTAAGAAATAACCCCTCAATTAATATTAAATCAAATCTGTATTTAAGAAATAACGCCTCAATCAATATTAAATCAAATATGTATTTAAGAAATAAGGCCTCAATATTAAATCAAATCTGTATTTAAGAAATAACGCCTCAATCAATATTAAATCAAATCTGTATTTAAGTAATAACGCCTCAATCAATATTAAATCAAATCTGTATTTAAGTAATAACCCCTCAATCAATATTAAATCTGTATTTAAAAAATAACCCTCAATTAATCTTAACAGACATATTCCTCTGTAAATTTGTGTTAAATCTGTGTTAAACATGCATTAAATTTGTGTTTAAGAAATATTCCTCTGTATTAAATATGCATTAAATCAGTATTTAAGAAATATCCCATCAATGGAAAAAACGTTACAAAGATGAGGCATTTCACTCGTATAAAATGAGGAACTGATATCCAAACATTCAATTGTAGCAAGCAACAAAAAAAGGAAAAGTATGGCGGGAGAAAACTTAAAAAAGCTCACAGTTGTTGCGTTCATCTTTCTAGCCCTTGCTTCTGGTACGTGATCTCTCTTACTTCTTCCTACTGATTTAGATCGACAAATAGTATTAAAAAGAATGTTTTTATTACTGTTGCAGGATGGATGGTGGTACAAACGGAGGGGCTGACTTGCTATAAAGACAGCGAGGCGTTTATAGGACAGTGCACTTTGGCAGTGGAATGTGCTAGAGTCTGCATTTCGTCTGAGGGGTGGGATGACGGTTTTTGTTCAGGTGATAAATGCACTTGTACCCGGCAATGCTGTTGTTAAGTCCATGGTTTAATGAGTTTATTCACCAAAGTTACTCTCTGAATGTAATAAGGAACTGTTAGTTCACTGAAATTCAAAGGCTCCTGCTTCCTTTCTTCCCTTTTATAATTTTTATCTCACAGCTTCCTTCTTCCCTTCAACTATGCATTGTGACATTGATTAGGCAAAGGAAGTATAAAACTGTTCCAACAAATTGATTTTGAAGTAAATGCGGCCTGTTCTCCAATCCCAACAATTTTGGATTATTATGGGCGAAAAATCTCGGTATCCTATGATCTCAATTGGAATGACTATCGAAAGAAAGGCAAGATATGAGCTAAGTTACAACATCATTAAGCACCGAATGCGCAACTCTCATCAAAACATTAAGTACGGCAAAATATTAAAACGCATAAACAAAATACTTTTTTTTTGTTCAGTGCTCCCAAAAAAAAAGTTATTAGAACCTGATCATCTTTGATCTCGATTGTCAAATTGTTGGTGCCCCATCTTCATATCTTTATTTACAGTTCAATCTAGGTCAGGTTAATGAACCAGGTAATAGATAAAGCAGGCATTTTAGGGGAAAATATCAATGTATACCCTTACACCGGCAGGTTAAACAATTAAAATCCATTCGGTTCCTTTTTTTTTTTTTTTTTTTTGTTTTGTTTATAAAAATAAAGAATAAAAAGACAGAACAAGTCTATGAACCAATATCTATAAACTATTAGTTTAGAGTTTTAATTTTTCAACCTACAAAGCTTACTCTAACAAAATCTAAAAAGCTTTGGGTGTAAATTGATTTTCCCCCAAAATTACATTCAAGAGCAAAATTAAAACTACTTAAATTGCAGAGATAAAATAGATACGAGTATGGTAAATATGGGAGGAATCTGTACTTGAAATAAAACTAACTTGAAATAACTGCCATTTAGTAGTTCCC
>NW_019268579.1:0-25809 GCF_002738365.1 Cucurbita moschata
TGTGAATGTTTGCTGAATCACCACACCTCAATGGGGGTGAGAGTTCTCTTATTTATAATTATTTTCAGAATACAGAAATATGGTAAATTACAAATATTATGGAAATAGTAATAAAAGGAAAGAATAATAAATGAATGCAATATATTTGCCTTTAATAAGAGGGCAAATATGGTAACCCGTAATGTAAGGCAAATATCTAGATATTTGCCTTATAGTGACGGTCAACTATCCTTAACACTTTCTATGTTCTCTCTCTATTTCTTTATTTATGTTTGCAGAATGTACGAAACTACGAATCGACCAGAGGAAGAGGTGAAAGCATGACTGAGGTAATCTCCAAAGCGCCTTCTCTAACTATTCTGTTAGCTTTTCGAATCGTCAATGATCGAGCGTTCGTTTGTTTGAAGTGTTGTTTTCTTGTGATTGCGATTAGTTTGATTTGGAATGTTTTCGTTATGATTCTTGAATCGCTCTTCGTCTTGCTTTATGGTATTGTTATTTTCTCTGCGTTCCGATTGGGAAAATAATTTAGTCTGAGGAGTTAGTTTTCTTCGAAATAGCTATCTAATTGATTAATCGGAGTTCAGGAAGTTAATGATTACTATATGTGCCATTTTATGCAAATGCATTAACGTTTTCATGAATAATCTCTTGAGTTCACGTATTAAATTTGCTGCCAGACGTCTGTACGCATTTGTTTTACTATTTCCTCGAGCGTCTCGCTCTTGCACATTTGTGAAATTTCGATTTTCTGTTCGTTGTTTGTTTTAAATATGTTGAAGTTCTATTTCAAATGAAGATGATTTGAAGATGTATGAGTTTTTTAGCAGTGACCTAAGAATATGCCAAGCGAGCTATGGTTTGCACTGCCGACGATTTACAAGAATGGAAAGACTTTCCTAAGGGTCTGAGGGTTCTTCTCCTTGATCGGGACAGCCGCTCCGCTACCGAGATAAGTGCAAAACTTGAGGAAATGGAGCATGTTGGTGAGACATTTCATACTCCCCATTTTTTTTTTCCGTTTAAGATGTTTTTCTGTTAAAGATCCTCTTTTTTTAAGGCACTGTTAAACTATGCTTACTTTGGCCAGGGACCAAAAGAAACCTTCCTACCAAAATAGAAAATTAATGAAAGTTCACTTACCAAAACTATGTTTAAACTTTTTCTTTTAAAAAGATATGTAACAATAATCAGATTGATTGTGGGTGAGTTGCAGTTATGAACGGATAGAAAATGCACTTCTACTTTGTACGACGACTTTAGAGTTTCATCATTTCTTCCACAAAATGTGTGTTTCCAAATATTAATTTATTGAAGATCTGAGTTCTCTCTATTATGATGCCATTTCCACGTTCTCTCTATTCCTTTAAGAAGTTTTCTTTCTGGTTTCTTTTCTATTAGATAGAGATTTCACTTCTGTGTTAAGAAGTTTCACTTAGCATATTGCAGTCTATTACTGTAATGATGAGAAGGAAGCTTTGTCAGCGATTATGAACACACCGGAAAACTTCCATATTGCAATTCTGGAGGTATGGCTAGTCACTTCCAGAATGGAATTATGCATGTAGGCCGTAAGCTGACTGCTCAAGTTCGCTTGCTTGATAATATCCAGTTCTCGTGAGGATTGGACCATTTTCAGCAGCAATTTAACTGTTATTGTTTATTTCCTTCAACTAACTTCGTTAAATTCTGCTTCCATTCTCTCATCATTTTCAAATTGTAGTTCCTTAATGTTCTTGTAGTAACATTTAAATTCTTGGATCCTTCTCTGATTCAGATGTGCAAAGGAAATTATGGTGAGAGTTTTAAATTGCTTGGAAGTTCCAAGGACTTGCCAATCATAAGTAAGTTAACAACCAAAACTGGTTTCTTCTCAAAGGAAAAAAGACGATTTTGAATAGCAAACTGTGGGAAGTTTTTGAAAGCTTCCTCCAACAAACTTTACGGTTCGTGACCTGACTCTGAGATTTTGTTGTTTTGTGGCACAGTGACTTCAGATGTTTATTGCCTAACTACCATGATGAAGTGCATTGCAGTAAGAACTCCAATCTAGTTTCTCTTTAACCGGTCTTTTTGGTAATTCTAAAACTAGATTTTAATTCAAGGGTTCCTTAGGGACCGGTAACCGTGTATGTTTTGCAATAACTGGTTCTGGTATCTACTTCTTTTGTTGGTCTGAGAAACCAGTTTCTAAACAAAGCTAGTATCTATAATTTTTATTTGGTTTACAGCAGGAATTGATGCTCAGATTATAACTATGGTTTTGCATTATTGTCTATGGATCTAGATTTACAATTTTCGTTTAGCTTGGTGCAGTTGAGTTCTTGCTGAAACCACTCTCTGAGGACAAACTGAGGAATATCTGGCAGCATGTTCTTCACAAGGTATTTTCATTTCTGGAAAAATTTGTATTGCTAAAGAACATCGAATATAAAGACAAAATATTGACCGGCAATGTTTTGAGCAGGCATTTTCCAGTACACCGAAGCCTGAAGTAGACTCCGCAGCATCCTTGATGCAGCTCCAATTAGAGAGTGAAGACAATAATGGAGTTCTGAAAGATACGGAAGGTCTTTCTTGGATTCAAGACATTGTATGGGAGCAAGAGCAACCAGACGGAAGTGTTAAATCTCAACTGAACCAGGGATCATCGTTGCAAGGTTTCTGGGAAAGTGGAGATCAAATGAACTGTCCAATGGAAACAGATTGCAGTGACAAACATGTGCAGTCTAACTTCGTCGAAACTACTTCACATGATTTGGTTTGTGAAGACACCCTTCAAGAGGGGCAACCTCAATTATCTGGCAAGGTAATGGACAAAGAAGATGAGAACTTTGCAGTTGGTTTAAATGCAGAAAGCAACGTTTATCAGCACTTGCAGAATAAATATGGTGTCAAAAGTAGTCCTTCAGCTGCTGAGCAGTCAATCCAAGGATCTGATGTGAACCCTTCAGCTAGTTCCAAAGCGAAGAAAACAAAGGTACTTTGATTATCAGATACACAAACGCAAAATTTTGAGAAGTGCCTTCTATCTGTATTCTCAAATTACTCTGCATTATGTTTTTGAACTGCGACTTCTACTGTCCATTAGGTGGACTGGAGCCCAGAGCTACACAGAAAGTTTATTCAGGCAGTCGAACAGTTAGGCATAGATCGTGCGATTCCTTCCAAAATACTTGAGCTGATGAAAGTTGAAGGTTTGACAAGGCACAACGTTGCAAGTCATCTCCAGGTTTCCCACCTAGGCTTTGTTCTTCCATATTCTAAAACTTCACGCCTAATTGCTTTGTTAACTTGCAAAATTAACACCACATTTGTTTTTCTGTTTTTAAGCACATTGATTTTCTTCGTTTGTGCAGAAGTACAGGATGCAAAAGAAACATGCGGTCCACAGAGAAGAAAATCCAAGATTTTCAATGCTAACCAATCATTTGAAACCAAACATGGCTTACCCTTCTTATTATCCTTACTGTGGAATATCCATGTCCACTGTTTATCGAACATGGACACAGAACAATGGCCAACCAGCTAATGTCAACATGTGGGGTCCGCCTGATTATCGCCATTGGCCGCAACCAGGAACTCAGCCATGGAATTCTTATGCTGGGGTAATGTTTTTCATTCTTAGATTTCACTGTGAACCAGCAAGATTCCATCCAAATTAATAACCTTGTACGACACTGCATTTGAAAAACAGTAACATGTTTTTAAAAATAAAATAAAATAGAAAAATCCTTGTTTTCTATACGTGGTACGTACAAATAACTAACTTGTTAAAGCTACTGGTCCTTGAGAACAAACAAAATGGTAAAATAATAAAAAAATTTGAAAAATGTCGTTTGTGATAATAGTTGTTCAAAACGATATGTTTTAGATGCAAGCTGATGCATGGGGTTGCCCTGTGATGCTGCCTTCTCGTGCTCCATATTTTTCATATCCTCAGGTGAGAGTGTATTTTTTATTTTATTTTAATTTCTTGCAAGAGTTAAACTGAAAATAACTTTTTTATTTTGTGTAACCATGGCAATTATTATTATTATATTTTTTGCCATATTGCAGCAAATTTCATCATCACACAATGTGTATACAGCAAATAAGAGCTGCTATGGCACGCCCCACAGTTCATTTGATCTTCAACCAGTAAATATAATCCTCCTTTTCTTTTACGTTACATAATTTCTTGATACAAAATGAGCTATTTATTTTGATAAATTATAGCAACTATCATATTGATTTGATATTATATTCGTATGATATGTATTATTTTCCTTTATTACTATTATTATTTTTTTTTGTAAAAATACATAATTCGAGTGTTCTCATTTGATGTGTTTTGTATTCAATGGTGTGGTGAGGTAAATATATATATTGCAAAAAATAGGTATAAGATGGAATTAAAATAATTAATTATAATTATTATTTTTGGTAGGATGAGGAGCTGATTGACAAGATTGTGACGGAGGCGAGGAGGAAACCATGGTCACCCCTTCCCTTGGGGCTTAAACCTCCTTCTGCAGAGAGTGTTCTCAAAGAGCTTTCAAAGCAAGGAGTCTCCACCGTTCCTCCTCGAATCAACGGCTCCAAACCTCCCTGATCCCACTCCATGATGATTGATTTTGGCTCAAGTTTGTTAAACATCAACACTTGTCTTGGAATGGAACAATAAATATGATATAAATATATTTGGATTAAATACAAATTTACTTACATTTTTCTAAATTAATAAAAAAACCTTTTATCCCAAAAATATCCTAAAGTAAATCTAAAAAATATTCTTGAAAGAAAGAGAATATCAAATTTGGAATAAAAATTATTAATATTTTATTTTTAAAATACCCTTAAAAACTTTTAATAGTTTAAAAAATAAATTTGAATTTTCAAAAATATCATTAATATTCTTAATTTTTTAAAACTTGAAAAACACCTTTAAATTTCCTTAAAAACTTTCAAAACAATATTAAACTATTTTTAAAAAAATTCAAAAATAATGATACTTGGTACCATATTAAAAAATAATTTTATATTTTGAAAGATAATATAGAAGGTATCAATTTTGTATATCGACAATAATAATTATTTTGAGTTTTTTTTATATTTTTAAAAGGATGTCAATTATATTTTTAAAAATTTTTAAATATATTATTAATGGTAAAAATATTTCTAAACCTTCTGAAAAAGTAGAAGAATATTAATCAAGTTTTTTAAAATCATAGTATATTTGTATTGAATTCTTGTGAGATTGAATGGGACAAAATTCAAGGTAAAACAATCATTTCATCTGATAATTCAATTTAGGTACAACAATAATTGAAACGATATTTTTTTTAATAATAGTAAAAAAAAATGAACTCAACGTGTAACAATTTTAACACAAATGCGAAGTAAATCAGATTTGTATAAATGTTTTGTTGAACCCAACTTTATAGGAAACACTCACACCTTTTATTAAGATTATAAACAACTATACTCTAATATGTTTGTAATTTTTTGGAATGGAAACCTAAGTAATGTGAAGCTATATTTATAGAAGAGTCTAGATAATTTATTTCTAAAATACTTAAATTACTTTTCTTAAAATATATAGACAATGAACTCATATAATTATCGAGTTTTATAAATTTGTGTTAACGTGGTATCTAAACTTTTAAAATAAAAAATTTATTCATTTTAATTCATACAAAATTAAAATTTTAAAATTCTATATTTCTATTTAATAGATGAGGTCTAAATTAATAAAAAAATTTATTAAACACGATAATATTAAAAAGTTTAGGAATTATTTGGAGTTTCAAATTCAAAAACCTCTATTTATTGTGTGTCGCGTAAATAAATATTTATCGAGGGGTAAATAACAACTATTATTGTCTGAACTGTCGTCATCTGAAATTGACAATATTGTCCCCCTAACATCCGGACACCCGAGCTTAGAGGGTAGGGCAGAAATGTCTTCCAAATTAAAAAAGCCACTAGGGTGCAATTCCAATCGCCAACTGGCCTCATTAGAACCGGACCGTCTTTCCATTTCCTACCTCTCTCTCTCTCTCTCTCTCTCTCTCTGATTGCAAGGTCCGAGAAAGCAAACAATCTGATAATCATCGTCTTTGAATTTGTAAGTTTTTCGATTCCTTCTTCGATCCTGTTGATCATTTCAGCTAGATTACGTTCGCTACCTATTTGCGTCGATGTTTATTTGAATGATTTCATTCTAAATTGAGAGAATATGGATGATATCGAGGAAAAAATTGTGCTGGTTTTTGTTATAATTCCACCTTGATGGCCGATGTATGGAGGAAGGGGAGTGTATTCCCTTTGGTTGTTGAGAAACTACGATGCATCTTGAAGGTCATGAGGATTTTATTAGTTCATGTGTTTTGGATATTGGAAGTTGTCGTAGCTAAATTGTAGGTCGGGATCTGTACATATTTGTTAATTTCGTGCGTAGAATTCTTGAACGCCTGGATATAAATATCACTTAATGCACGAATGTACTAGAAAAGTTGTAACTTGTCTTCTAGCTTGGGATTTTTTTTTTTTTTAACTGTAGAAATAACTAGCTGCATGTATTGCGAACTTGTTGATTTTCAATTGATGAGATGCACATTTCAATTGTTGTTTTAGGGATCGAACGTATATAGGGGATGGCCTGCAGAGGGTGCTTTGAGTGCCTATTGAAGCTTCTGAACTTCTTCTTATCCCTGCTGGGTCTTGCCATGGTGGGCTATGGGATTTACTTGTTAGTTGAGTACTTGCAATCTTCTAGTGATGTCCCAAGACCTCCGTTGAGTGGTGATCATGATGTGATTCAGCTTGGTCGACCAATGCTAATGGCCGTGTCTCTGTCTTCTAACATCTTTGATAACCTTCCAAGAGCCTGGTATGACTTTTCTTTCTAAATACATCATCTATGTTTCTTGCTACTTGTAATGGCTGACTTAATTAGCACAAGTAGTCTGGAAAATAGCGAAGGACATTGCGCTTTCGTAAGTAGCTCATTGATTTGGTGGCCATGTTTCCTCCCCTAGGTAAGAAGTTTGAGCCCCTTCTCCCACAAATTTGTGGTGTAAGAATAGGATAACCTTTTGGAAAAAAAAAAAAAAAAAAAAAGAGATAATGAGGGATGTGAGGTACATGAGCAAATGATGTGGTGGAGTTTATGAAGTAGATAAATTATGGTTCCACTCATTGAAGATATAAAAATTCTGGATTTCCTACACATTCCACAATTGTGCTATATCATTCAGTGTTGTAGAAGTCACATTAGTTCTTAGGTTCAATTTATTTGTTTGGCAACAGTTCAGTTTTAGTCAAAAGGATTTGCTTCTATTTTTCCAAGAACAGTATAAAGTTCAAGGGTCTTCTGTCATTGGTCAAATTTATGAACTTGTTGATTTCTCACGTTTGGATAAGTCAACAAACTCGTTGAGTTTTTGGTTGAGCTCATGATTATTGCTTGAATAATTTTTGTTCTCCTTAGGTCTTCTTTCTATACATGTTTTTGTGTTTACCCCCAAATTTATGGTCTACTACTTAAATTCTGCAAAACTGAAATTCTGTTTCTATGCAAACTGATTGAGTTTTTGGTCGAGCTCATGTTGCAACCATATGATCCATAAAATCTCTACAATCGCATACTTGCATGAGTGGGCAACCAGCCCGTATGCTGATTTTTTTTTTTTTTAACTAAAAATAAACAGATAAGGTTGGCTGTTCTATTTTTTGACAGCAGAAATGATTGAAGTGCTTTGTTGAATCAACTTAGAGATCTTCTTCAATACAGATGTCGAATATATATTGCTGTGTGGACATGTCATCAATTTTCAACCAATATTCTTATTGCATAATTTCATGAAAACTTGAGCCAATTTATTGGAAGTCTCATCTAAATATGGGAACTGGTTTACATATTGATTTGCAATAGAATGCAAAATAAGTATTGCCGGGAATATAAGATATTTGATATTTAAATAATGATATGCCATTTCAAAAGTACTGGATGTTACATCCTTGTCTCTTCTTTTCATTCAATCTGTGTTTTTCTTTCATCTCAAAGGGTTCTATTCCTCAATCTTCACACGTAAGCATATTCATGCCATTAATTAGTACCCTTTAGCAGCCATAAATGATACAATAATATGGATATTTGTGGCCTCTGTTTAATCAGTTTCTTTTCTTTTATTTCTTTTGCAGGTTCATATACTTGTTCATTGCTGTGGGAGTCATTATCTTTGTTGTCTCTTGTTTTGGGTGTATTGGAGCTGCCACACGTAATGGATGCTGTTTAAGTTGTGTATCCTATTTTCCTGTCTGGCTGCATTGTTGTTTGATTTAAGAATTAGTAATGATAGAATTAGGCCACCAGGGAACAACTTATTGGCTTCGGGATAACAACACTGTTCATAGAGATTAGATGGTAACCTTAAATATAATACAACATGGCAATGATTCCCATACAGTTCGATCTAAAAGATTTGACGCCAATTTTCATTTTAGTTTTATGTTACTGTATCCTTAATGATCACAGTATTCAGTTTTGGTGCTTCTACTGATTTTGGTGCAACTAGGATGTGCAGCATTCATATTCTTTGACAAACATTGGAGAGATGTGAGTGTTCACTCACAAGCTTAAATTGAACATTTTAGTTCATTTTCTTATGTTTTTTTATTCTGTAGGAAATTCCTGGGGATAAAACTGGGAACTTTGATAAAATCTATGAACTCCTGGAAGACAAGTGGGAAATCATCAGATGGGTTGCATTAGGAGCTGTAATTTTTGAGGTAAGCGAATCTAGAATAAATGATTAACGTGCTAACCTCAATGAGATATTCAATTTTTGTGTTTGAATTCAAATCACATTTGATTTTTTTCCTTCTGATTTTTGGTTAATTAATTTATTTATTTATCTACTTTTTACTGATTTAATTGTATGCATTCTTTACTATGTTTGTATGTCCCAGACTTTGTGCTTTTCAAGAAACAGATGACACTGCTGAAATTCTGTCAGCACGAATGTGCACTTTTACACCCTTCATCAAATTTTAGAGATCCATTTTTTTTTCTCCTTTTTGTTGTTTCGTCTTGAGTTCTGGTTTAGGACATTTTTTTCAGCACAAGTAATATGCGGTTGAAAGGTTCTTTAACACCCACTTGTGATTTGCAAATAAATACATTTTACTTCCACATCAGTGATTCAAAATTTGTTTTGTTGGTCACTAGAGGATTCACAACATGTAACACTTTAATGTTGTTTTAACATTGTTTGCTTTACTTCTGTTTTCCCCTTTATTGATTTAATAAACTATGTGCTTTCCCCTAAGCCAATTAGCTGCAAACTCCCTTTTACCAATGAATGGCCAAGGATTTGCTTTGCACTGATTTTAACTTCTTGTTTCTCCCAATGAGAACAAAATTTACCCCTAGTAATATTCCGTTTCATTTTATTTTCAGGCTCTCCTTTTCTTGTTGGCCCTTGTGGTTCGTGCAGCAAACAGACCTTTAGACTATGACAGTGATGATGAGTACATTGCTCCAAGGCAACAAATCCGACAACCTTTGATCAATAGGCCTGTTGCTCCTGCAACTGGTGTGCCTGTTGCTGGGACACTTGATCAACGACCAAGCCGAAATGATGCTTGGAGTACACGAATGAGGGAAAAGGTACAAATTTTTCTAGGTTGAATTTTATTACTGAAAGTAATGAAAATGTAAAGATATGCACGACAAAAAGTCTTCCTCTACTTTTATTCTTGCATTTTTACTGTAACAAACTGATACTGATAGAAACCAAGTAGCTAAAATATATTGCAAGATAAAATGTAAGACTATGAGCCTTCTACATTAACTCCCAAAGTATCCGAGTTACTTGGACGCTACCCCCTACCACTTTAAGCCACCAAACAATTGCATGCCTTCTACTCTTCCCACTGATTCTATTTATAATTAAATCCTACTGACAAACTCCTTGGCTAATTACTAATATGCCCTTAGTACTCTAATAATGTTTTTAACTATCCACATAGCTAGCATTCCTATCAGATACTAGGACTTCTCGTACTACTTTATCATGTTCTGTACAAATAGCTCATGTGAACAAGTATTCATTGTTAAATATTCTTTCTATTCCGCTTAGAATTTTAAGCGATATCTTTGTGTACTCATGCTGATCAAACCTTGACTTCTTGATTTAAAGCTCCCTGCAATAATTTGGATGTCATTATTGATTCATATTGAGCTAAATTGCCATTCTGACGCTGTTCCTGTTTTTCTTTTCTGTTTGAAACAGTATGGGCTGGATACTTCCGAGTTCACATACAACCCATCTGAGTCTCACAGGTTTCAGCAAGTTGCCCCACAGCCAGCAGAAGAAAAGAGCCGCTGCACCATCATGTGATAAGTATGTCTGTCTTGTATTATTTGTTTCACTCAACTCTAGTGTTTTAGTGGGTCGGATGCTCGTTCTGCTTTGTGTATAACCAAGAGATTTTTCCAGAGTCTGTACTTGTTGTGTAACCTTGACTTCCAAGGAAGAAAAAAAAGTTGTGTATTTGTTGTGTGAAACCATTCTTCTACATTTGGATTTCCTTTTTGTTCAAGATGGATGGGTCGACATTAAGGACATAGGAAAATGCTCTGCTTGCTGGAAGTTGCTTTTAATTGTGAGTTCGATCCAAGTAAATATGCAATGTTATTTTTTGTCCTGCCAGGCCTCTTTCTCTTCTCGAGTCCTTTCGACCTCCCTCGTCGTCTTGATATATTTATTCAATTTCTAGATTGCTCGATATTTCGTCCATATATTAGGCCTGTGTGTTTGGAGCTCTGCTTCCCTATAAACTAATATTGAAATCATAGAGATGTAATTTAACATTTTTTTTAGTTCACCAAGATTTGAACCTTTTGATCGAGACCCTCTCTGGGTCTCGAGCATATATGCTTCAATTCAACCTAGTTCAAATTTTTGAGAAGTTACAAAGCAAGTAGTTGTATGAGATTTCGTCGAGCATGCAAGTCTTTTTTCGAATGATGTCAATATCATCAGTTAATCATATTATATATAAAATGTGAACAAAATAAATGTTAAAAAAATACTATAAATTCTTTCTTGATCACGAAGAGTATGAACTTCATCAACCTTATCTACATGCAACTATCGACCTTATCTACGTGTAAATATACCACTTATTGAGATTAAATCATTATATTGTAATCAAAAGTTTCATAAGCTTACCCTATATTGGTGCTTACATACTATCATTAAATGTTTGAAAATTAAAGGTAGAATATAAAAAAATGTTTTATTTTTTTACTTTTCTCTACTAATTATTAAAAAAAAATGGAAGGTAGTAGTCCTCTAAAATGCAGAGGGATAAGAACAATACGACGGAGGAGAGAGAGAGATAAGAACGCCAACACTTTTGGACGTGGAAAAGTGAGCTGATGAATTCAAGTTTGTCAAAAGTTTCATACATAAAAGGAAAAACAAAAAAAAAATGCTTACGTGGATGAACCAAATCACTCAATTTTGTCTCATTCTCTCACATTTCCCTCGAGTTAAACGATAATTTACACAGTTTGGCTGACCATCGACGCTACAAATTTGTTAGTTTACTACTTAGAGTGTTTGAATGGTTCACCATTACCCAATTAACATATAGTATTATGATCCGTCTAAAAAAAAATTATAATTTTATAAACCTCATCGTTGGACAGCGACTTAGGCTCAAAATTTGGATCATGATTAGAAATTAACCTACATAAGAGTGCAATTTGTTAATATCGATAATAATGTATCTCTCTTTTACTCGGTGTCGAGTAACATATTAATTGACCAATTAATAATTCATGGTATACGCACGTAAAGATGAAGAAAAATATACATTAATATTTATAGGAGAGGAATAGATTTTACGTTAATGATATTTATTTAGAATCTTGAAAATCTAGTTGATGGTAAGTTAAGTATTGGAATTCTTTCACTTCATTGGTATCGATTCCGTTACATATTAAACCGTTAATCGAGTAAAGCTATATTTTAAAATTAATAATATCGATTAAATGGTGGCCTAAAAATAAAGTAGTCCTAGTGTTAAAGCTTATCTGGGAATATTGGATTTATTGGTATCTCCATATGGTTACAATCATTTTCAAAATATAATTTATTTTAAAAAGGCATATTTTCAAATATAATTGAATTTAGATTTGGTTATCTCTATCTTTGTCCTACAAAATAAAATAATTTATTATATTTATCTATTATCTATAAATTAATATATATATATATTTTGATAAATAATCAAATTTTTAGACTGATAATTAATGTTTTATTATCATGATTTGATTAACTAAATATTACTGTTTTATTTATATTAATTAATGTTACCATTTTTTATTTAAAATTTAAAACTTGAAATTTTTGTTTAAAATAGTTAAGATTTAAAAAATAAAAACAAATAATTGAATGAATCGAATCACTTGTTTGAATTTTTTAGAAGCTTGGTTAATTATACATACGAAATTTGTAATTCAATTATATTATGAAAATTACTAAAAATTAATACAAAATAATATAATATTTGATTGATTTATGTTGGATTTTGATTGGTGGGTGTCCCCACTCTCCCACAATTCCGAAGCCATAAGCGCCCTTAAAAAGCCGAATAACTTAGCGTTGAACGACGCCGTATCGGGTGCCTGATGTGACGCCTTTTCTCCGCGGAAAAAGCCCCAAGATTTTAAATTTAATTAATTTTCCTTCAACACCGGAAAATAAGCGTAAAATTTAGCAGTACCGCCATTGATATCTATATATATATATATAAGAAGCTCACAGAGCTGCGCTTCATCGTCTCCGAATCTTCTCTTAAATTTTGCCTTCCCGGGCCTAACCCTAGCGATCTCTTGCTCCTTCTTTGTTGTTGTTAGAGATGGCTTCTATGGTTGCGTTGACTCTTCCGTCTTCTTCTTCTTCGTCGTTGGCGTTGTCGTTGTCGTCTCTGTGCGCTGTTGGCTCTCTCGACCATGGAGCTTTTGTTCCTAATGTGTCTCCGTCCCGAACGTGTTATAATGGCAGAGTTGTATGCTTCTTCTTCCTCTCTCACTCTGTATTTTGGTTTTTCTTGAGATGCGTTTGATTTGTTTTTGTTGTTGTCTTGAGATGTGTTTGATTTGTTTTTGTTGTTGTGATAGTTCTGACTTTCTGTGTTTGATGATGCAATGGCGATAATTCTTGACGTTTCGCTGTTTTTTTGTCCTTTTTGGATTTTCGGAGTCAGCTGCTCTTCTGTTTTACCTTTTTTGGGAGAGGATTTGATATACTTCCGGGAGAAGGAAGTGCTTCTTCTGTTGGTTATTAATGGAATAGGGAGATAGAAGAGTTTTAAGTGTTGAATGTAATGTTGCTACAGTGTCAGCGTCACATGTTCGTCTACGAAAGCAATACTGGAGGGGGGAACTTTTTTGGGGGGGTTTTCCCCTCTCCCCGTTGTTTCGAATGATTCTGCTGCTATAACTTTTCTAGTAATAGTTGTCACTATCAAAGTTCGACTGCATTTATTCTTATGGTTTTATTTTTAACTGAATTATGTCAGCGATGTGATCTCTCCGAGTCTTTGAAGCATGTAAACGGGAAACCAGTACTTCCAGTTGTTACTGAACGGACGCTGCCCAAGTTCTTGGAGTCAGCTCGCATGGATAGAAGAGTAGATAGAAGAGTTGATAGAAGTAGTACGCGTTTGAAATTGTTTTCCGGGTCTGCAAACCGTTTACTTTCACAGGTTAATTTCTGCTGTTGTACTCGTGAAACACTTCTTAGATTTTACCCTGCAATGCCATGAAAGTTTCACTTATACGCGCCACGAAGCTAGTATGACTTGTGGTGGGTTTTATCTTGATAGTTTAGTCTGATTATTGTTTTCGAGCCATTAGGTGGAGTGTGTTTTAAGGTGTTAATAATTATGTCTTGGTCAACGGCAGGTTAGACTACTCATTTTGTCTGGTTAGTTGAAGTGAAATTTTACTTTTTTCGCTTTAATAGTTTAGATATAAAGGATATTTACACTCAATGTTCTTATTTAGGCATATCATTACATGTTCATAATGATGAAAATATTACTCGAGATGGAATTTAAGAGTTCAGTTTATTCTCCAGCCATTTCTTTTTTCTGGTTGAACTTGTGGGAAAGTGGAACAATAATGAGGTTGTTATATTCATATTTCTGGAAGATCTATGTTGGCTGAAGTTGTCATGTTCAATAAAAGTGACTGGCAAAGCCGAATGGTTTTGGCCATTGAGGTGTTCGAAGTGAAAGACAAAATCTCCCGAGCAGCATTCAAATATGGACATATCTTTTTTTCTTTCTGGAGACTAACCTTGTTTGCTAATTTGAGTTATTTACTTCTCAGGAAATTGCCTGTTACATGGGGCTGGAACTTGGAAAGATCAACATCAAGCGGTTTGCTGATGGCGAAATATATGTTCAATTGCAAGAGAGTGTTAGAGGATGTGATGTATTCCTAGTACAGCCCACCTGTCCCCCTGCTAATGAGAATCTTATGGAGCTCTTGATTATGATAGATGCTTGTAGGAGAGCCTCAGCCAAAAATATTACTGCTGTAATTCCATATTTTGGATATGCTAGAGCTGATAGAAAGGTAACTTTTTATTTGCGCATTTTTATAACTTTTCATATCAATTCTTAAAAGCATTAGGAATCTGACAGTTAGATGCGCTGATTTTATTGAGCTTGGATAGAAGATACATTATGAGCTCAAAATTACTTACATTGGATTGATTTGGAAAGTGGTTCCATTATTTGCTGTGTAACTGTCTGCTTAAAATCTTCTACCAGACTCAAGGGCGTGAATCCATTGCTGCAAAGCTTGTTGCCAACATCATTACTGAAGCTGGTGCAAATCGTGTTCTTGCTTGCGATCTTCATTCAGGGCAATCCATGGGTTACTTTGATATTCCTGTGGATCATATAAATTGCCATGTAGGTTCTTTCTTTTATCTTTTTCATATGCAGAAGGTTCATTATATTTCTATTGCCAGAATTTGGAAATATTGGATCTTTACTGAATTTTATATTGTTTGTAATTGATTTTATAGCCCGTGATTCTTGACTATCTCGCCAGCAAGAGGGTTTGTTCTAGTGATTTGGTAGTGGTTTCTCCTGATGTTGGAGGAGTTGCCAGAGCTCGTGCTTTTGCAAAAAAGCTGTCTGATGCACCTTTAGCTATAGTGGACAAGAGGCGCCATGGTCACAATGTTGCCGAGGTAGTTTTGCATCATACTCTGTGGCTATTGTCTTTTTGGTTCAAGATATATTTTCTCTTAAACTTGGTGGTATATGCACCAAATATATTTGAACCGAAATCCATTACCTCATTCGATTAATAGGTTGGTAATGGATAATAAAAGCTTTAAATAAAATTATCTTGTGGCTCAAATTTAACCAATGTGTTTACAGGTGATGAACCTGATTGGTGATGTAAAAGGAAAGGTTGCAGTTATGGTTGATGATATGATTGACACAGCTGGTGAGTTAAGAAACCAAATATATTGCCTTCTGTTCCTATTTTGTTCTGAAAATGGTAATGCATTACTCAATGGTTCTTTTAAAGAAACATGTCTTAAAAGCTACTTGTGTTGTAGGAACCATTACAAAAGGGGCTGAACTGCTACATCAAGAGGGAGCCAGGGAAGTTTATGCTTGTTGCACTCATGCTGTTTTCAGGTATATTCACCGCTCCTTTGGTTACAAAACATTCTACAAAAATACTAATTGAAATTGCAATGAAGAGGCTCCAATGAGTTTGAGTTTGAATATAAGTGGACTATCTAGGATTCTAGGCAAAGAACTCAATGTAGAATCTATAACAAGAATCCAGCTTATTGAAATGACTGATCCAAGTATTTTCTTAGCTTACAGAAACTGTTAGTTTTTGGAGTATCAGAAGATGTAGATCATTAAGCATTCCATTGATATATCAAAGTTGAAAATGTTTAGTTTTAGCTACAAACTTCAACTGGTTTGCCCCTCCATATTGCATGAGTATCCAATATTGATACAATTTTGACTGTTTGAAACTATTACCAGTTGGGTGTTCCTTATAATCTCTTGGCCTTTGCAGCCCGCCTGCCATTGAGAGGTTGTCCAGTGGCTGCTTTCAAGAGGTGATAGTTACAAACACAATTCCAGCCCCCCAAAGTCACTTCCCTCAGTTGACCGTCCTCTCGGTCGCAAACTTGATGGGCGAAACCATCTGGCGTGTTCACGACGATTGTTCAGTGAGTAGCATTTTTCAATGAAACCGCAGTGGAGCTACTCAGAACTTCAGTCGTGGCTGCTCCCTTATTTATGGAGGTCTGTTGCCAGCTTATTTTATAATTGGCATATAGTTTCCTTCAATGTGATACGATAAAAATGACCCTCCCTTTTTTTCATAGCATAGCATGGATTAAGCCCCGTCTGAGTCACGTTTATCAAAAGAAGGTTGCCAATCTTGTGGCCGATTACATCTGATAGATTAGGTAGGTAGGTAGGTCTATATAAGTGAGCGATGTGAACTCTAAATCAAGGTTTCTGTCATTTAGTTTCCTTGAATGTGTAAATTTCTGTGTCTCGTTTTCATATGTGTTTTAAATGAGAAGCATTCGCAATTTTGAGCCTCTAAGCATAAATATATATGTGATTATTTATGATATATATGAGATGAAAAATTATGTATCACTTATCATTACTATGAGCTCACAAAATTCGTTTTATTTTTTAATATAAAAGTGAAAAAAGAACAGCCGCGAAGAAGAAGATAGTGAAAATCATCTTAGAAAATTGAAAACCATGCAAATAACAGTGGAATGTGTAGCATTCAGTTTTCTTCGATTTTATTCATCAGTCTCAAGCACCGGCGGAGTTATTCCCATTCCGTCGCAATATTCGTTAACCGCACCGCTAATTTCCGCCGAAAATTCTCCGCCAGACGAGAAAACCTCGGCGGCGCATTTGTCCGGCAGTCCATGTAATATCGCTCTGCAACAATCGCGACTCACCTCGATCTCGTTACTCTTCATCGCCATGTCGATCTCGTCCTGGCATCCTTCCACCGCGGTTATCGCGTCCCAACAGGTCGCCGCTGACCAATCGGCTGAATTAAGCGCCTCCGGAATGTTTCTGAGAGCGAATGCTGATTCGGATTGAATCGACGATGAAATCGCTAGAGCTAAGAGGAAGCCGACAAACCGAACCGATTTCAACATTTTCTTCAGCTTTTCTCAACTACCTCCTCCTCTTCTTTAGATGATCCTCACTTGCTCTGGTATGTTTTCGACTTGCTGTTTATATACGACGCAAATCTGAAATACTCTTTGGTTTCTGTTTCATTTGTGCATAATTTAACGCAGTGTTTAATTCAATTCAACCAGCAGTTTGCGAATCCATTAAATTCGTGCTGATGAGTTTAGTTCCTTCCAGTTTCAAATGCCTTTCAACACTTTCCATTTGGTTTCAGTTTCAGTTTGGTTTTGGGTGCATTTATTGTGTTGGAGTTTCACAGAAATCATTTCTAACCTTGTTTCACATTCCCATCCTTGTGTGTTCTATTGATCAGAGCTTTTTGTACACAAAGAACAGCCCAGGGACTGATACTTGTATTGTTTAGTTTTGTCAATCCAGTGGAGATTATGAACTATGGAGATTGATCAAAAGGAAGGGGACAAAGGGGTGAAATGATCAGACGTGGAAGAAGGAAGAAATTAAGGAAGGGGAAAATGGAGCAAAATTAAGGGACATTTTTCTTTATTTGCACATTTACAATATTAATTTGAAGACTATTATGAAATTTTTTTTTAAGTTTAAGCCTAGTTTTAAAACTATATACTAAAAATGATAGGATATTTTTAATTTTTTTTTCAAGTTTAAGACTATTATTAAAAATTTATCCAAAATTTTACATGCGTATAGCTATAATATTCCATATAAAAAATTCTTTTTATTTTTATTTTTAATAGTGTTAGCTAATACTTTGGTTCCTTGTTCATCTTTTCTCTAAAACAAGTTTCAAAGTTGGTTAAAGTCTATAGATTTACGATTATATAATTCATTATACGCACATGTAAATTAATATTTATTTAAAATAAAATATAATAAAAAGTGGATAATATACCTTGTTTAAATTAATATAAGTATTAATTTAAAAAGTTTAATTCATGCGAGAATAAATTTGTTTTTCTTAAATTAATAAATTACTGTGTTTTTTTTTTTTTTTTTTTTGTGACATGCTGTAAGTTCTCAAATCTTATAAAAATTGCTACATCCCAAGGTAAAAAAAGAAAGAAAAAGAAAACACGTGTTTTGGTGTGAGCGGGTGTAGACCCATTTCAAGCCGTTGAATGAATTGTATTGACACGTGGCAAAAGTAAAGCCAGATCAGAGAAATATTCCACGGTATCTTTGATTTTAATTTCGAAAGAATCTTCGAAAATGTACGAGAGATGCCAGTCGTTGTTGTAAAGGAAGGAAATAAAAAAATCTCTTCCACAGCGCCACGCTCGCTTATTCGCGCGTGCGCTCACCGCCTAATAAGAGCCATTGTTTTTTCATTCTTCAAAAAGATTAAAAAACAATTAGAAAATAAATTATTGGAAACTCCACTCGCATTTCGAATTTTGTATCTCACTTAAACACAAATTTAAAAATTTAGTATATATAGATAATTAGTTTTTAAAAACAATAATATAAATAAAATATTATTTTGGTATATATTCCCCAAAAATGAGTTTATCACTCTCGAACAAAAGAAAAGGCAAATTTGTTTGCGATATTTATTGGAAAAGGAAAATATGGTGACTTGAGGAGAGTGTGAAACACTCGAGATTTAAAGCGCGTGAAGGAGAAGAGCATAAAATATGTGAAAGAGAAATAAGACGAAAAAAGAATTGGACCCCTTCTTTTAACTGTCCCCAAATCTCTGGTCCCGTAGTTGAATAACAAAACAACCCCGCCACAACCGCCCCTCTCGCCGGCCGACGGGAGTGAGACCAGCACCTTGTTTCGCCTCACCTATTGCACCTATAGGAGGAGATTTCTTTCTTGTTCCCTTTAATGATTTTTGAGTTTCTCTGGCGAAATTCACTCTCTCCGTCTCTCGTTCTGTTCAAGGTTTTCTTCTATGGCGACGTCTAATCTCTCAACTGGAGTGCCTCTACTGAAATCTGATTCTACCAGAGCTGCCGACTGCCTTGCCTCATGTAGAACCGTTTCTGCTGCTTTTGGTCCTCAAGCGAAGAGTAGAGGGATGTGTTTGCAATCGAAGCTAATCACTCTGGTTAGATGCTTAAGAATATCCGAGCAGCGGGAGGTTCCGTCGGATAATGACTCTCTGGACACTGTGAGATTGTTTTCTTCCTGTTTTGTTTGTTTTTCTGATGCTTACTTTGAAGCTTGTTTTTGGTTGATGTTGATGCTTCTCTCGGTTTCGTTCTGGAGATATACTGGCTCTTGTACAGGCATGGAGTTGTGGATATTATGAGATTGATGTGTTTTTCATAGTTCCGCATCCTGTAAATTTGATATGCTATTTTTGGATTGCGCTGGAATAACAAATGAATCTTAAACCTGGAATCAGATGCTGTTTATATTTATTTTATTTTTCTACTTGAACTAAAATGGAATGTTTTGTTCCTTCTTATTGTTACTTTTGATGCATAACGGTCCTAAGAGTGAGACTCTTTGTTTGATTCAGGATCAGGACGTTTCAAACTCTACCTTTGAGCCTCAGTCTAATGGATTCCCTCTTAGCAGGATGAAGTTAATGACGAAGTTTGGAAGGAAAACTAAGATAGTCTGCACCATTGGTCCTTCAACAAGTTCACGCGAAATGATATGGAAATTGGCAGAGACTGGGATGAATGTGGCTCGTTTGAACATGTCCCATGGGGATCATTTTTCCCACCAGAAAACCATTGATTTGGTTAAGGAATACAACGCTCAATTTAAAGACAAAGTTATAGCCATTATGCTTGACACAAAGGTAATGTTTTCGGCCTCTATATGTGTATTGAGCGCTGGATTTTAACTAATCCAGAAGGACAAGTTAGAACTTCAGATTCATCTGAAAGTCTTGACTATACGATATCTGAATTAATTGGTTATGCAAGTTTCTAGAACCTATTATGCATCTGTGCCCTTTTGTACATTGTTGAGATTTCTTCGTTGAAGCTTAATGTCAAAATTTGATCTTTTATAGAAATGTTCATCATTGTTAAGTCAACTTGTGTACTGGCAAGAAAAATTTATTGTATCTTGATATTCTGTTTTTATTTCGGTTGTCTACTTTATGAAATATGAATTAATGATCTATGTTCTTCATATTATAATTACTGCGTTGTTTCATTCAGGGCCCTGAGGTTCGAAGTGGAGATGTACCTAAACCAATCGTGCTCAAAGAGGGACAGGAATTTAACTTCACAATCAAAAGAGGAGTCAGCACGAAAGACACTGTTAGTGTCAACTATGACGACTTTGTAAATGATGTAGAAGTTGGAGATATTTTACTTGTTGACGGTAAGTATATTGCTCGATATTTTACTTGTTGACGGTAAGTATATTGCTCTTGTTTGTTTCACATTGGTAGTGCATATTTATTGTTCACCCTTTCTCAAGCAGCAACTCGATTTATTTAACAGTCGGCTAATGAGGGAGAAAGTTTGAGCTGGCTATAAACGCTGATAATTGATAGGCCACTCACTTCAAAATATTATTCTTGTGGAATGTGGGTTGGAGAGGAGGCGCTTCAAGATGACCTTTTACTTTAGTTAGAAATACAAGTTTTATGGTCTTGATCCTTTTACTTTAGTTAGAAATACAAGTTTTATGGTCTTGATCCTTGGTCCTGATGGTGGTGACTGTGTCAAATATGTGGACTATTTGATCCTTGCTGGTTCTTAATTTTCGGATTTATCAATGAGGCTCACTTGATGATGAATTTTTTATTTTATTTTTGTTGTTTCATTTTTTTTCCCCATCAGAACCAACTAGACTTACTTGGTCCTGAGGACACACACTTGTATTTACATATTGATATGCTTAAATATGTCAAAGATTCGATTAAACCCTGTATATGCTTTACTCGATGAAATATAAATCCTTATTATCGCTGTTAGCTGATGAGTCATGGAATCACAGTTGACTATTATAGTGTCCCAAACAAAAAATTATTTTCCATTCTCAGGTGGAATGATGTCATTGGCTGTTAAGTCAAAGACGGATGATACGGTTAAGTGTGTAGTCATTGATGGTGGCGAACTCAAATCGAGGCGTCATTTGAATGTTCGCGGAAAAAGTGCGACATTGCCTTCTATAACAGGTATGTTCAGTATTTAACTCAATGTTGCATTGATAGAATTTAGGTTAAATTACAATTCTAGTTTTGCTACTTTTACACCTTTACTGCCCAGTTTTTCTTTATTTACATTTTAGTCTCCATACTTCTATAAACATATCAGCTTAGTCCCAAACATTAATTCTCTTGTCAAAGAGTTCCATAAATTGGCATGACACAATGTAGATGTTGAAGTGATAACTTGATATATTGTATGGCTATATATGCCCAAAAAGTAGAGGTGGCAACATGTCAATATTTACATTTCACATGATGCTATGTCGGCCTTTTGTTACTATTTAAATGGATAATTGACATGAGGGACTAACATGGTACGTCCATAAAACATGTATCAAAACGAAACAAATGCAAGGACATACACAAAAAGCTTAAAAGTGGTAAAAGTATAAGGACCATATCTATTATATAACTTAGATCTATTATGTATATAGCTTTTATATCTTGTCAACATCTAATCTATGAAATCTTTCATGGTGCAGACAAGGACTGGGAAGATATAAGGTTTGGGGTGGATAATCAGGTTGATTTTTATGCTGTTTCTTTTGTAAAGGATGCTAGAGTGGTTCATGAGCTGAAAGACTATCTGAGAAGTACATTTATATATATATATATATATATTAATGTTTTGCCCATTATATTCTCACTTATGCACATCTTCGTTTCCTCACATTCTCATATATATATATCCTTTTCTTTAGGCTGTAATGCAGACATTCGCGTGATTGTAAAAATTGAAAGTGCAGACTCCATTCCTAATCTTCAATCAATACTTTCAGCGTCAGATGGGGTTAGTTTTCTTGTTTATTTCTTCTAATAGAATATTTCAATATGCTTTACTTGCAATTGTTGTTATTATTATTATTATCTTTTATGAGAAACCAAACTTTCTCTAAAATGGCATACAAGAAGATGGCCTACCAAGAGAGGCCAAAGCTAACTATATAAAGAATGCCTCCAATTCAAAATAATAACACCTGGTGGATAATTACAAAATCCTTAAAAACAAATGCGCAAGTGGAGACATTAAACGAGGAGCGTCCTCCTGCAGATCTCTCAAAATCCCTAAAATTTATGGCATTCCTCTCTAACCAAAGATCCCAAAGGATAGTGAAAAAACTCACCATTTTATATTTTAATATGTCTTGTAGTTTTCGAAGCAAAGTTTATTATTATTATTATTTTTTTGTTTATCATGAACATTTTCGATTATGTGATTTTGGAAAATATTTTATCCACTGTTAATATGTCCTACTAAAAGGAAAGGAACGGATGATGGTCAACTCGTAGCACACTTACTAACAAAGTTTTTAAAGGCTAAAAATTGCCCCAATGCTCTCTCGAGTCAAGAATTAAGCTTGAGGTAGTATGAGAAACAAGACTCAATTTAAATAGAAATCTTATTCTGTTTTCCTGAAATGCGTTTTCGTGAATGATTTGTTTTTTTAGATTACACGAAGTCATGTCTTGAAGCAAATTAACTCCTTTATGTAATTATAGTTTAACTATTCTCATGTCCTATTGGTGTGTTTTTTGTAATTATTTACAGATACGATCATCTTTTGTACATCTATTTCACCATATCAATTAAATGGTTACTCATTTCCCATTAAAAAAAAGATCACATGAAGTTATTCTTCTCTCCAAAATTACAAATTTGTGTAAAATGACTTTAATGTGCACAAGAACATTAACCTTAGTCAAATTTGGGTTGGTGTTGGCATCTGAAAAAAGATAGAGGAAAAGAATAGTAAAAAAAAGGGCATGAGTTACTTACAATTGCGAGTTTAATTGACACTTCTCTCTATCAATGATCCATGAAAATATTTCACTTCTCTAACGTTGATGTGGGGTTATGAGTTAAAAAAAGGTTCGTCCAATGCGGTAAATAATTTCATGTGGCTATATTGGGCAAAAAGAGACTGACACAAATAGAATGAAGTTAGAAACCTCCTTGGAAAGGTTGCCTCGAAGATAGAATGCAAAGAAGCGATGCCCACATGGCTTAGAAGAGTCTAAACACTCACAATAGAATACCAAGAAGAAATTTCTACCTGGTTTGCTCCGACTTTAAAAAGGATGAAGAGATTTTGAACATCTATTCATTCATTATGACCTTGTCGTTAAGGGTTGTTGTCCATGTTGAAGATCTGGGCGCAATTGTTGTTCTCCAGAGGGTACTGCAGATTGACTCTATGAGTTGCTTTGATGATTTTTGGCTAATGTACAGCATATTACTTCCACTTGGAATGCCTCAATCTGGATTTTTGTAACTATCTCTACGGAATTACTAGAGCTTTTTGAATGATTTGGACTAAAGAAATTTTTCTGACCTCCTTAGCTGAAGGAATGTCCCTTCACTCGGGCGTTTAGGCTTGATTCCCTATGGTTTTGACGATATCTTTTGTTTCTTATATTAAAAAAAGACTTGAATTATTTCCTCTATTACATTCTGAAGTAGTATTTATTTATACATTTATTTGTGGCAATACGATCTTGGCTTATCTCATGTTTTGGTGTCACACGTTACAGTTCACGCTCATCATGGTGTTCTGAGTTGCAACTTTACTAGTTTATTTGACTTTTTAGGCAATGGTTGCTCGAGGAGACCTTGGGGCTGAACTTCCAATCGAGGAAGTTCCTTTATTGCAGGTAAATCTCCGTTATTAGTATTCTCTCACCCATCACTTTTCCGTTGTGCAACGTTAGTTCCAGATTAACCTTTTTATTGACTTAAATTGTTTGTGTGTTGACATAAAAAAGAAATACTATAATTGGCGTTGATCATAAATTATTACAGAATTTTGAGAAGAGTACACCAGTTAGAAGCCAAAGCTAGCTTCCAAACACCTTATGATCTCCTGCATTATATCTTCTAAGTCTGATTTTGCTCTACCCATCTCACAAAAATACCCTTGACAGCTGGACCGGAGAGTTTTAGATTTTTCTTTGAACATATATGTCCACAAAGTCATTGGTGTTAGGATTCACTATTGTGTCAAAAACAATAATGCAAACTGAAGCAACCTAGCAACTTGATCCAACAATTGCAGACAGAAGGACAGTGAAAAAAAAAGGTGAGCGTGGTCTTCTAGAGAGATGTTTGCACGTAATATACTAGTCAGGGAAAGTGATCCACAGGAAAAATTCATTTAATTCAGTTAACAGAATGATAAAATGAGCCAAAAATAAACCCAAGGGTGTTTCAAACTATTTTTAAAATATTGGAGTAAGGTTTGTAAATTTTGCCGATATTTGTGTCATGCGTATAAATTATATATCCCTTTATATTTGTTTAAACTTTCCAAGGAGAGAAATTGCGACGTCTTGTACTTTGATGTAAATTGCAATTTCTGATTCCCTGTAATTCCTAGAGGGTTAGGATTGGTTAAATATTAAAAAATGATTGCAAAGATAATTTTGTCAGGAAGAAACATTTGTTTCAAGTACTAAGTTCTTTTTTTTTTTTTTTTTGGGTAAGGAATTCATAGTCAGATTCCAAAGTTTAAGATTGTTGGTCAAATAATTTTAAAATTGTAAGACACAAAGATAGAAATCCATCTTTTTCCATATATTGAAGTTTCTCTGGAAAGGAGTACAGTTCAGAATCAAATAAATTGATGCTAGAGATGGAACACGAGTATTAAGCGTTAAAAGGAAATAAAATGATTATACTTATCTATATTTGGGTAATAAAAAATAATAGTACTGCAGTCGAGGATTGTAAAACTAATAGGATTAACATTTTATCATATGTCATCATATAACAGTACTTCATATTACTTTTCTGTCAGGAAGATATTATCAGAAGGTGTCATAGCATGCAGAAACCTGTTATTGTAGCAACAAACATGTTGGAAAGCATGATTGATCATCCCACACCAACTAGAGCCGAGGTTTCTGATATTGCTATTTCAGTACGAGAAGGTGCTGATGCAGTCATGCTTTCAGGAGAAACTGCTCATGGGAAGTATGCATCTTACTCCATTATCTGGGAAGTTATTATTATTTTTATTGTTTGTGGCAGCAATTTTGTTTATTAACGAAGTTATTTAATCAAAACCCATTTTGTCCACTTGGGACCTTTTGGTACTGAATGAGGCCCTTTGGTTTTTCAGTAACGTAGAAGGCAATCAATCTCTAGATGTTTTTGTTTCTTTTGTTGATGTATCTGCGTTTTGCAAGTATTAAAATACGCCATAGCCAGTATGCATTATGCTTATGTCCGTTTTTTTCTAATTTATTGGAATTGGTGAAAGAGTTCCATCATTCTTGATATGTCGCAGCATCGTTCCAACATTTTGTGTCCAGTAGTTCTGCTATTGATTTTCAAGTTATTGTTAAATGTCGAAGAAGTTCAATCTGTTTTCTGTTTACTGATTCTATAAAAAGTACTTTTTTTTTTTTTTTTTTTCATT